>NC_085025.1:5577606-5760879 GCF_963692335.1 Osmerus eperlanus
GCTAGTTCACCGACTGACCAGACACAGACAGACAGACACAGCAGGTAGTGGAATCAGGAAGAGACAGAGTTTCAGAAAATAAACATGTTATTCAGAAGATCCAAATCCAGTGGAATTTTCCAGTGAGCCCAGCTACAACACAAGCACCACTGTTTAACCCCAGCCGGTCACACCAGCACAGGGCCTATAGAATCTGCAGGCCCTCTATCACACAGATAAGCCTGGAGTCACAGACACACACACTCTGGTACTGGGACACACACACAGTCCGGCTTTCTCAGAGTGATGTCCTCGCGCCTGCAGAGCAGCATGGTGGTGCTAATCTAATGCTGATTGATCCGTCAAGGTGAGTCTGCAGCTTGGTGTTACTGAGGGGTACTGGCTGCTCTTCCTGGTCTACATCCTACTATACAGCTAACTGTGGCCCAGTGCTATGCTGTGCATGGCTCAGTTAAATAAACTAAACTGAAGAGGAGGAATCTGCACCAGGGCAGCCGGCTGGAGAGAAGTACACTCGAACACAAAAGACTCCAGATCCCAGGGTTTTCTGTGGTCAACGGAATGGAAGAGGGAGATTCTAGAAGCCTCTCGTTCTGAGAAAGGCAGGTCTTCCCCCTCCCTGGGCTTTTGGAATCGGGGGTGAGAGAGGCAGCGACGCCGTTTCTCCTGCCAGACACCTGCTATTGTAACTCCAGAACAGAGTCCTGTGTTAAAGGATCTAGGAAGGAGCTACTTTCAGCCAGTCCGCCATCTTCATTCTGCACTCACAACGACCCATCTTCACAGGAGAGAGAAAGCATCTTACAGTAGATTGTTTATGACATGACTGTTATGCCAGCTGTATTTGGATCCAGGATTTAGCCGACTGCAAATAAATTATTAACATGACCCCACCAGATCTCCACAGTGTGACATCTCCAGGCAACAGGCTCGGTCACGCAAAGGGTGTGTGTGTGTTTAGGACCCCCATCTCTCTCAGGATTCCTGGGTGTCAGACAGTGCGCTCTGCCGTTAATGGCACCAGCCCTGAGCCCTAGCAACAAGGCTTTTCCTGAGGCCCAAACATCTGCCTGTTGAGCTGCTTCTAACAGTCTGCTGGGTTCACCACGAGGTTAGCCCCACTGGAGGTTCAATGGACTGGAAGACACACATCATCCTGTGAGTACATTACTGTGTGTGTGTGTGACAAAGCTCCAAGCTATCCAATCCTCTGCATAGTAACAGCATGATGGATGGAATCGTGTCAAGCCAAGATGACCAGAATGTTGCCCCCGATGGTGGGGATGATGACCATGACCATGAGCAGGGCTGCCCAGCGCAACTGAGCCCCGTTACCCTCATCTCTGGGACCATTTACATTTCAGAGTCGTCCCACTGAAGCAGGGTGTAGACCACTTCCATTTCTATTCTGCCAAAACAGAAAGCTGGATTCTTTGAAGCTAGACCAGGCATTAAAAACACATTCATGCCAAATGCCATGGACTAGAGGCACAAAAAAAAGAAATGTTCAGACAGGAAGAATTTTTTAAATCACTGCCAATAACAAAAATAAGTATAATTCTTGACTCACGGTCCGTTTCCATGTTAGTTCTCCTCCTAGACCTGTAGAATGTTATAACACCCAATTACTCCTCAACATTACGCAATAACTGACCGTAAATTAAGCTTCCTGTGCTGACCAACCAGCTCATTGATTAAACTTGAGATATGGAATTTGAAACTCTTAGCTGCATCAAAATGTCCCTAGCCACTTCCAGCAGACTGATGTCATTCTGTGTCCTACATTTGAGAAGGCTGGAAGTAGGATTCACAGATATCTGCCGCACCATGACTTGTCGTCTGAAGACACTGCAGAGCCCGAACACAATCAATACACAGACAGGAAATGCTGTTTTTTTTATGGTCGGTTTCCCTGTCTTCCCTGCCAAAGGATGGGCTCCTCTCAGACAGGTAACCATTTCCGTGTCTTTCAAAGCACCGTCGAGGAAAGTATTCGGAGGAGGGAAAAAGGATAAACAAACCCTTGCCAGAGAGAGGAAAGAGAAACATACATTTCCTGCTCATCTTTCTCCAACATTGCTTCTATATCTACCACAAACGTAGACCAACTGTCAGTTGATCTGCTCCTTTCCAACTATCAGCCAAGCACATCGCAACAACAACCAGCCTCCTGGTTAGAAAGAGAAATTAGAGAAAGAAATTCACAATCAATCAAGCGCCACATTACTCGTCTCGTATTGGTAATCTTCGGTGTTGCTGACTTGGTGAGGTCACGTAATGTAATTTTTCCGGCAGCTTTCCGGTATTCATTTCTGGGACAGGCATAGCTCAGTGGTAGAGTGTATGACTGAAGATCAAAAAGTTACAGGTTCAAATCCCTGTCTGTCTGTCGCTTTGGATAAAAGCCTCTGCTAAACAAATGACATTATAATTACCCTAAACGGCAATCATCTCCAATATTTCGACTGTAAAAATCCAGTTAGTCTTTTTGTGTACTGTACACTGAGCTAACTGACACCTAGACAAGTGTACGAGCTTGGCCGCAGTGTGGTCAATCTGGAACATCCCCTCTGAATCTCCCTCGACTGGACTCGTCATGCCACACTGCAGTTAGGAAATAACGTACATTCCCAAACGGCCGTGGACCTGGAACCACAACCCAACCAGAGGAACCAGCACTTCCCTGAGCTGACTGACTTGCTTCATCCCATCTGTGTGCTGATAACAGGGATGGTAGATGGAAGTGTAACAGGAAAAACAGACACACCCAGAGAATGAAGAAACCACCTGAACACTACTGAGGGAGCCTCACACTGGGCCCAGCCTCCAGGCTACATCTGTGCCTGCTGTAGGTACGCTAGACAAGAGCATGCTTATAACACAGAGACATCAAACTTAATTAAGACCTGCTAGGCTGAACTTGATAATGACACAAACCGTCACAGGCTTGAATTGGGGGCATAGTCTGACAATCCTGTTTCCGAAATATAAAAGCAAGCTTCAGTTTCGAAACATTCTACACAGGCTCAGATATCAATATTTTAAGGCCTCCACTGTTGACTGAGGAAAAACAGGCCTGAAATTGGGTTAGAAGAACTGTGACTCCCTCGGGCTGGGAGAAAATGTGACGAGAGAGAGGGGAGGGGGTAAATAAAAAATAATGAAAGAAAGAGAGAGAAGGGATAAAAAGAAAGGGGGGGGGGTGGAGAAAGAAATAGAAAGAGAGACAGACCGAGAGGGCAGGACGTGTTTTGCCCTTATATGGGCACGGGCCAGGGGGGTGAGGGGCTGGGTGGAGGGGACCTGACTGACTGCCCACCACCACAATGGCAGCCTTCTACTGCCTCTGCTGTATCACGCACACACACTCTGCCCTCAGCCCGTCACTAGACCCTGCACACAGCTGCTTACATGGTCGAACCTCACTTCCCCTCAGCCAGCCAGGCATGCTGCTACGCTTAGCTAACACACACACACACACACACACTGGGTGGTTGTCCCCACATCTGGGGTGTCCATGGGAGCAGAGGAAGGGTCAGATGAAGACATGGGGGGGGGGGGGGGGGGAAGAGTGTAAAAGAGGAGGGAGAGAGGGGTCAAGTGAATACGAGTGAGACAAGGAAAAGGGTGTCAGGCTGATCAAGGGGAACATTTTTCATTTAGACGCAGTACTGACTCCGTTTACAAAACCCTGTCTCACAGCCAATGAGGGCTGGAGGATGAGAGGAGGAGCAGAGGACAAGGGGTGTGAACAGAGGGCATAAAGAACACTTAGCTGGAGCTGGGAGGCAGGCCCGCTGCATGTGTGTGTGTGAGCGCATGTGTGTGTGAGAGAGAAAGAAAGGCCTGGTATTCAGAGAGCAGGAGAGCCCCAGTCCTCGCCTGGTTACTACCAGTTATGAACGCATGGCGTGGGACTCCAGGCGGAGAATTCCTCCTGCGTCTCTCCTTCTCCCTGCTCAATAGCACGTCTGTTCTGGGAGCTCTGCATGTCAAAAGCACAGGCGATACAAAGGGGGCCATGTCTGTAAGTCTGTGTGAGAAGGAGACACAGACATGCACAGATCCACCAAACCAGGCTGAGAGATTCGTTTCAGATCTCCAGATCGGGCCGGTCTGGCCCTATCCGTCATTGCCTCGGTCCACGTTCTTGTTGACCTCCTGACCCCTTACTGAGCTGTTCTAGTGTTGGGTAATAATGTCTCATAAAAACACATACATTTAGCAGACACTTTGATCCAAAGCAATGTACAGTACAGGGGGGATTTGAACTTGCGACATTGTGATCTGAAGTCTGGTGCTCTAGCCGCTGAGCTATACCCTCCTGTTAGGTGTGTCTCCAGACCCTGATCAACCTGCTGGTCACCGTGGTGACAGGGATGACGGAAGGATCACTGGAGCAAATTAAAAATCAACACACGTACAGGAACTAAGAAACAGGAAGTGGGGTTTTCCCCCCTTCATTATTCAACAAGTTTTTTTGTCTGTATTATACTACAAAACTGCCTTGGTTGTGATAATAGTCACTGGTCTAAATTAAGACGGTAGTAGTTTTTTTGGCGGGGGACGGTTCCCAGGGCAGTTGATTTTGGGTCAGTGTGGTGGATTGATGTTGCACACTAGATCTCTTTCAACACCCACTGGACCATGCAGTAGTGTGTAGCATGGTGCTTCTTCGTGATTCCACACGCCCATCACAAAAGGATAAATTATCTCTTTTTTTTGGTCAGATTTTCCCAGTGCCTAAGCATACTGTAACCATGGACAAAAACATAAATCAGCCAGGCTACGCTCTTCAAACAGCTGCTGAAAACAATGGGCATGCTGCTGAGGTGGGAACAGTCAGCCAGCCACCCAGTCAGCCAGCCAGTCAGTCAGTCACCCAGTCAGTCAGTCATCCAGCCAACATTGCAGTTAAGATCACACCAGCTGGAGAACAAGAAAAACAGGCATAGCTCCATGGCTCTATAGCTCAGCTGTATCAAATGTACTTTTCCTAACGCTGCAGGTTAGCTATGCGGATATCTCCAAGCTTCCTACCTGTGCATGCCAGACAGTAGGACTGGCTGGCTGACCTTTCAGCAGAAACAACAGAGCTCACACCTGAACTCTACAGTCGCAGAAGAAGCGGAACAGAAAGACAAGGGATCCAAGGTTTACGACAAACTATCTGGTTGGAATATGCTTCACCAAAACATTTGCTGACAGTGCTTGTTTGGGGTGCTCATGGTGGAAGAGAGACACCAACCAGGCACAGAATGTTCACAGATTACAGTGGTGATCAGAATGCCTACATCACACCTCTAGTCTGGTTATCTATTTATGCTCTAATCTCTTCTCTGTATTAGGCTATAGCCTATAAATGGAGCAAAGTTACATTTTATTTGCTCAGGATATAGACCTTGCTACCTCATCTCCCCTCTACTGAATGACAGTGTAATCTAGGTGTGTCTTTTCCCTTCACACGCCAGCCCTGTGTTGTGCACTGATATTGACAGGAAATGAGTGTAAAAGTGAAACATGAACAGGAAGTGGGCAGAGAAAGAAAGAATGTTAAAAAAAAAGGCTGAAAGACTTACATTCTCATGCTGTGTGAGAAGCTGCTGCAAAAATCAGTGGACTTGTTCTATTTCCACATCCTGCACTAGTGTCCTCATTCTATACTAGTGTCCCTCATTAAGTGTACACTTATTTGTCTCTTTTGCCATCACAATAATAGGAGGACAGAAATGTTGTTTGAGTGGTCTCCTACATCTAACACTTTTCTTTTTTATATGCATGACTGGCAGTGAACCATTTCACAAAGACAACGCTGGGTGAAACCAGAACTCCTGTCAGCTGATTTGCATAGAATTTCACTACAAACCGGCTCAGTTCCAATGAACAACCCATTTCCTGAAAACAATGGATTGAAAAAAGAAAATCCTGGAAGGATAGCGACAATACTGGTGAAAACTGTGGCCACAGTGAGCATGATCAAACATCGGAGGAGGTCAAATCAACCGGCAACATTTAGCCTCCTCTCACCTTCACCATTAACAAGATGAAGTTGACCAAGATACGAGCAAGCTAGGAAGGCAGAATGCAAAACAACACAACAAAGCCAAGCTTTAGCTAGCTCAATCTGGTGCTAACCAAGAAGACTGGCCACGAGCCACAGTGAACACTGTCCAAATGGCCGTTTCAACGGCTCGTTCCGTCATGCACCATGGACCATGGTCAACAGACTGGCAAACAGTCTCTCTGATAAGCTGAAAGGAAACTTGTACCCAAACACATGTCCCTAACCGTCAGTGAAAGTGGACTGTGGGGCTGGAACATCAACACCTCTGTCTACTAGCTTTAAACCCAGAAAACCTGTGGAGGGCTGTTGACAATGAAGAGGGTTTAAGCTCCTTACTCCTGTGAGTCGACTTCAGTCAGAATCAGGGTGGACATCTGGGGGAACCATATACCATAGTCTTAAAACAACACGCAACGTTGTTAAACATCAGGCGCTATATTCTCAATTTTCACAAACTCTTTCTGCCTTAAGACACAATACTAGAGAAATGCGGCAACAAGATCCAATGCATTCCTACCAAACGCATGCATGCACACACACACTGTTGAGGAGTGCAGCTGTCACTGTACGTCTGAAACAACAGGCACCATTTCACAAAGGAGGATCAGGAGCAACGGTAAATCAGTGCAGACACTGTAGCTGTCCTGACAGATACAGCCGGCTCCATAAGTCTGACAACACTTACGTCAAGATACTTCTATTTAGCATTTGTTCCGAATGTAACACAAGGAAAATCATTAGAAAGGACAATACGAGTTTAACAATTTGAAAGAAGAGTTGAATCTTTGAAAGATGTTTGTCAAAACCTGGTGAGCCATGTTATGCCAGCATGTCAGTGTTCCAAAGAGCTTCTTGTGATATCACAGAATGTTTGGCTTTCTCATTCTTCAATTCCCCCATTCAATGTGGTCTCAGTCTTTTAAACCCAACAGTATCTCAAGATGCCCAACATTCTGTGATCTGCTCTGTAAGTTTGAATCAAATAGTTATATATCTAGTTCTAAGGTTCTTAATATTGTTTGTCTCTGTCAGCAGTTGTGCTGGATATAATCAGCAGAGGTAGTATTGGCTTCCCCAAAGGGGAGAGAAATTATACCATTAACTTAAGTAGGTACATGAGGAATGAGGAACAACTGCTGCGGTCTAACGTTTCTCAGAAGTTAAACTAGCTTGATTGTGTTGTCGGTTTGACAAGTTGGGAAACCCTTCAAAAAGCACTGATTGCCTGCATGCGAAATAGATGTCCAAATCAGCTGAGGAGGGCTGAGTGGGTGACACTTCTTTCTGCCATGGGTTGACAATCCAATACAGACAGTCATGGGCTTTCTAGAGCACCTTAAGAGACCAACTGAAAGTGCAGGAGGCAATCGTTTTACTTACGCTAAATGCTACAGGTAGCTGTGGTCAGCGGGCGACTTTTTAGGCTTTCTTACTTCGACTACTCTCTCATACAGTATATAGACAGCCATCTAGCTAACATGTGATATTAGCTAACGTTCGACTACTGTATAGCCAGCACTCACTGTCCAACCCTAATTAGCTAGCATTATAGCTAGTGCTAGGTCAGCTAACGCCAGGAAAATCCAGTGATTTTTTTTATCGGAATTTAGGGAAATCCAATGGAAACGTTAAATTACATCTCAAAGAACGAAAACAGAATTTGAATGTTGTTAGTCTAGCTAAACCAAAGAACCCATTGATAATACAGCGACCTGAATCGGATTGCAGCTAGCTACCTTGCTAGTTAACACGAGTGACCAGTTCTTTATAGTATACCAATTGCCTGTTGCAACACAGTCCCGCGGTGACACATGTTTCCCTTGTCCTAAACTATTATGTCTCCGCCCGACATTAATCCAGTACGCACAAGAGTCACCCAAAACGAACAGACCTTCTAGTTAGGCAAGATAGCTAGCTAGCTAACATTAGAGCGCACACTTCCTGCGGCGAGTCCTAAATACCCATGTGAACTCGCCTGGCACCGACAAATTGAGTTAGTAACGTCACCATTGCTAACATTGAACACTAATTTCACACAGTTATATACAGAAAGAGCACAAAGTTCACCGATTATTTGCGCCTACCGGTATGTTGCTCCAAATCGTAGTTTTAAATGGGAGATCCGATGGTTCAACACTCCGATAGCGCCACTTTCCACAACCACTACAGTCAGCGGTCGCTACAACAACAACGCTTTTTCAGTTTAACCTACCCCTCCCTCCAGCACCATAAAAAGCACAGAAAAAAATCTCGCCTCAAACCCCGCCCTTATACAATTTTAATTGTAATTGGTTAACACTGACCATGACTGTAAATTTCAAACAATCTGATATTTTCTTTATTCTCGTAATGTCTGTATTCTTCATGTGAAAAAAATAAATAGGCCTAAAAAAAACTTTCAATAGGCCTAGCTACATGTAAAATGACACTGGTTACATTGAATTTAGTTTTTTAAAGTTTGTTACACGGTTTGGCATCATAGTGGCTTAACTCTCACTTTTATACCCTGAGGCTATTTGGAATCCACTGCATGGTGATGAACTTATTCTGGACACGTGCTGGTTTTTCACCGAGACAGTAACGTTGATTAATGCAACTACAGGCATGTTGGAACACACCGTTGGTGACATTTAGAAACTGCAGGCTGAGCTGCAATCCACAAGGCCTCAACTCAGAAATTGACTTTTTGTCCAGCTTGAAAGGAATGCTAAGCCAAGTCTCTAAAACGGTGTTGGTCTGTTTTATACATAGCTATGCGCTGGCTGCAAACTACACTGAGGTACAAAGATGCATTTATAAATGTGTCTATTATCTACGATACACTGGCACATGCTGTATGGTGAATCCAAAGTGACACCCAGTGTTGATGAAGGGTATAGCCTTCTTGTGTTACTGTTCATGCTAATAAAAAATACGGAGGGATGAATCTGGTTTTTAGAGGTGGTCCAAAACAAAATGTGAGTACTTGTCGTAATTTTTTGTATTATCTGCTAAGTGTGTCTGTATTGTTTATTATGATACATCGTGTCATGAATACATGACACGATGTACCACCAGGTGGCAGAAAACGACTAAAAACCTATTCTCCAATACTTTTATGAGATGTATGCATGTTGGGGATGTGGCTGAGGCATGTGTGCTTGTGCTCATACACTCACACACACACACACACACACACACACACACACACACACACACACACACACACACACACACACACACACACACACACACACACACACACACACACACACACACACACACACACGTTGGGCCTAAAAACCAGAGACGTTTATCTATGTAACTAAGACTAAGTCAGAAAGCAGGTAGGTTTTATTTACCTAGTGACCAATCAGAAACCAGGAGCGTTTTGTTTACATAATGACCAATCAGAAACCAGGGATGGTTTATCTACCTAATGACTAATCAGAACCCAGGGAAGTTTCATCTCCGTAATGACCAAAAAGCAGTGTACTGGACATTGACTTTTCTGGGTCATGGAAAAGCTTGCAAAGTAATCATTCTTATAATTCCAGAAGGCAAGACCCTGCGGCAAACCTTAGAAAATGCCACATCAGTGGACCTTGTATCTCAGTCTTGTGAGTGCAGCAGTCCACTGCTTTCTAGGTCCATAGGCTTTAGTGATTTATTCATATCATTACAATGGTAGCACTTGTAATGTTGAATATAATGTTCAATTCCCCTTTGTAGGCTGTTCATCTTAAGTTGTTTAGAAAATGACATTTCAATTTTATGGGTCAGTATCTAAAGGTAGTGATGCAAACTTAATTTCGGTCAAACAGTTCCTATAAAAAATTGCGACTTTTTCACAGTCGCTTCCAGCAACTAGATTTTGTTTGCAACATAAATGATGTATTATGGTCTAAATATCAGCCATGCCATTTCATGAAAAACCTTAGCGGTATTCACAGCACAGGTGTCCTGGTTCCTAGAACAACTTGGGAAACTATTGCAGTACCGCTGGGAGCAACATGACAGTTTGAGCAACGACCAAATTGTCAATGCCCCGAAAAGCTGCCTGCTAGCTGTTTTCACTTCTTCTGTGATCTACACCATTATCCGTTTTTCCATATTTCACCCAAACTGACAACCTTGCTATGTCACCGAATCTATATGATAGGTTACAATAACCCATAGCCCTACTGTGTGTCTACAATCGTTTGAAAATAGCATCTGTTAAATTATTGTGTTCGATAGCTGAGACCACTAGCTTCCGTTTGTATACCCTTAAACCCATAGGCCTACATTCTTGTCAGATTAATTAGTGCATGTTTCTACTTTGTTCTGCAGACGCAGCCCTAGCTACGCTGTTGCTTGACAGCAGACAGTCCTCTCAGATCTGCCTGGCCAATCAAAAGGTTATGTCCTCATTAGGGTCTTTCTGCCCATTTGATTGTATTCATATTAATATATCACCAGTTTCCCTTTGCAGCAAAAAAAAACACAAGCCAGGCAGCCTCTGACCAAAGCTCTGTAGGTTGTTTATTTTTCTATTTTGTTATAGCCTACTCTCTCCGTCTTTCTCTTCATTTTTATTTTGATTTAGCAAACCCCCTCTTTCTCTTCCTTCACAGAGTTCACTGTCTCTCTACTAACACAGAGATAGGCAATCATATATAATTGTGTGACGGAGAGGTGTGAGGGTGAAATTGCTTACTGCTGTAGAGCCTCAGACAACAGTCATAGAAATGGCCTTGGCTCCACTGAACAGGCCTGGGCTGGGCTGGCGGTGTTAACTGTGGGTGATTCAAGGGTTATTGATGGAAACGCAATCTCCTTTTGTGCCCTAATCAATGGCCAGCTTCACAGTGGAATTATTGGCTCATGTTGGAGATGAGAATAGCTGGAGCCAGAAGGACTAAGGCTAGTTCTCAATCTCTGGGTGAAAATAAAACACAATGTTCAAAACCCTTTTTTGCTTTCTGCAATCCAGTAAGATAATTGTGATAGACTGCAGCCTATAGTTCTGCACTTTCACCATTCACAGAGGACGGTAGATTTAACTTCTGTATGTGTTTGTCAATCTCATTAAAAGTGATTGGCTGAGTAGCTCATGGTGAGTTTTAGGAATGCACAAATCATAACCATAACCAGGGGTGCAACTAGGGTTTCTGGGCCCAATGGTTAATTGCCCAGTGTAGTATAGACAACTCTTCATGCAGCCCTCTGCTGTTACACAGTGCTGTGGCTGATGGCTTTTTTAGCACTGTGTGCATTTGCTTGTACCTGAAGCAATACTGTTAGTGTCTGATTCACCTACGTTACAAGTCTATCCCCGTTCCACGTAATACAATCGTCCCAGTACCAGGTAATATACTGGTCCTAGTCCTACCACCTCCCCTGGATATTTCGCTCATGTTTTCACAGGAAAAGTAAAGTCAGACATCAGCTACTGTAGGAGAGGGATGAATGCCGTGGTTACAGATGTTTATTGCAGTTATCTAGAATTTAAAAAACGGTTACAGTGTGTTCTTGGCAGACAGGCCTGTCCTGTTTGTCAATTGTCTAGGTAGTATTCCACCCGAGATAGACTTGTGATCATGGACCTGGTCTATTTATAGGCTCTGCTCTATGGCTTGCTATCAGACTGAGAAATGAGGGAAGGGGTGGGGAGAGCTGGGGGGAGTCTGACTCAGAATGTTGAGTTAAACTACTTCCTGTCCCTGAGGCTCCTCAAAGCACTGGTCCCTTTTATTATTATTTCTTGTGTGTGGGGGGTTGATTCCACTAGAGATACCTTAGTTAGGGGCTTGGCTTTAACAGTCTGTGTTTGTTCTTGAGCATTAAACTGCAAAAACAAGTAGAACATGGAAAATGCACAATGATTTTCCTAGTGTGTAAATGTAAAATGCAGATCACGTCTTGTAGGGAAAACTAAACACTTGCCAGACCTGAAATCGGTATAGATGCTGTCTGAACATGTTTATTATTCTTTGTGATAGCAAATCGTCAGCTAATAATGTTTATCTACAGTTTGACAACAATGTTTGTTTTAACTAAGTTTTTTCATTCCTATGCTCATGGCACAACTCCATTCTCATCAAAACAAGATGCTCATTATCTCTTTAACAGCTTGAAACACTGACACGCAGATTCTTCCCACCGGTAAATAATAAATGTCTTTATTCGCGATTAAATATACATGAAAGATTTGAGTCTTGTCTCGAGAGGAGCAGTTTGCATTATGTAACCTGTATTCTTGAGAACCGAAACATCTCTAATCACGCAGTATTCCTCTGAGTTTCAGTTGCATAATCGTCACGAAGACCAGGCACACACTCTGGTGATTAAAAATAAACAGTTCTCATGCCACAGAGATACACATCGTTATTCCTTTTCACCACAGCTGTTAACTGGACGGTTACATAAAGCCCAGACATGATAATTGCCATTTTATTTCTTCCAGTGTTCTGAGAGGATAAGGCAGTGTTGATTAGCTGTTTGGCACTGGGTCATTTACATTTTACATATGCTCATTTAGCAGATGCTTTTTTCCAGTGACATACAAATAGTGCTTATAGAAGGTACCACATTGTGCAACAACAATAATATCTCACAGTGCAGCAGTAACATCTCATCTACAGGATTACATTTAGCAGACGCTCTTATCCAGAACAACTTACAGTAAGTACAGGGACATTCCCCCGAGGCAAGTAGGGTGAAGTGCCTTGCCCAAGGACACAACATCATTTTGCACGGCCGGGGAATCGAACCAGCAACCTTCTGATTACTAGCCTGATTCTCTAACCACTCAGCCACCTGACTTCACTACTGGATTACAGGGTGAAGCAATACAATCCAGTTTGTGTTCAGAGATAGGGTTAGTCAGAGAGAGAATGGAAGAGGGAGAGGAAAACGTTGTTTTGTCTAATGACCTGCCATTGTGTAAAATACTTGGATAACTTATTATATTGGAATATTCTGGAGAGACTGTGGGGATATAATCAAACATCCGGCGCCTGTCACAATGCATTGCATGTTATAGTAAAATCCAAGGTTTTCTATCATTCAAAGGGATATGTTTTCTACAGCAATATTTATGTTGCCGGTCCCTTCCTAACTATTTAAATTATTTACTCTGTTGAAGCTGAAATGTTATTTGTAATTTTCATTGGCAGAAAGGTGCTTCTCATCTCAGTACATAGATAATTGAAATCATACTCCCTCATTGGAACCCAACCTATGATAAATGATTTATGTCTTGTCACCAGCTGACTGAAGGAAATGTTCTGTAACTCTGTGCTTCCCTGGCTCATTTCCCCTCCCTGTCACTGTGGTGGTGACGTATCTGAGAGGATAGCCCCGGATTTATTTGCCTCATTTCAAGGACGGGGAGCACGATTGGCTGAGAGACATCATGGGGGCTTGGCCTGGCAACAGCTTTTTGCATGAAGATAATGCAGAACAGAATAGCAATTTAGACATGTCCCCTGTCCTCCTCCATCTGTGTCTCTGTTCCAACCCCAAGTGCTTCTACTGGTCTTTGCTCAGCTACAGAATCAGCTCCAGTTCTAGCAATAACCCCAGCCCCAACCCCAGCCCACACCCCAGCCCACACCCCAGCCCCAGCCCCAGCCCACACCCCAGTTCTAGCCCCAGCCCCAGCCCACACCCCAGCCCCAGCCCACACCCCAGCCCCAGCCCCAGCCCACACCCCAGTTCTAGCCCCAGCCCCAGCCCACACCCCAGCCCCAGCCCACACCCCAGCCCCAGCCCACACCCCAGCCCCAGCCCCAGCCCCAGCCCAGCCCACACCCCAGCCCACACCCCAGCCCCAGCCCACACCCCAGCTCTAGCTCCAACCACAGCCCTAGCCCCAGCCCCAGCACCAACCCCATCTATATCCCCAGGCTCACTCCCTGCTTCTGCACCAGTCTCCCCATCTCTAATCAATGACTTTTCCATTTCTGGAAGGCAGTCAATAACCTTATCAAGAGAAGCAGGAGAGCCACTGCCACCTGAATGCGACGAGTCAGCTTCAATCTTCCAACAACAGTGTCTCTAACCCCCCACCCCCTCCCTCCTTCCCTACCTCCATTCCCCATCCTGTCTACAGGGGCAGCCTGTAAAGGAGAATCCCTTTGTATGAGAAATGTGGTGGTTTCTGCAATGACAGTTCTGCTGGGCTGGACTGATAGACTGCATTGATAGAAACAGGGGATAGCCCTCTCTCTCTCTCTCTCTCTCTCTCTCTCTCTCTCTCTCTCTCTCTCTCTCTGTCTGATTGGTATTCTGGAGCAGGCTCTCTGTTCTGCAGTGTGGGTTTGTGAATGCTGCTGCATGTCAGGGAGATGGGAATTGCACTGCAGTGGCAGGCGATGTGAAGGATAGGGGTCTGGAGGGGGAGGGAGGAGTGACAGGTCTGGAGTGAGAGAAAAGGAGGAAGGGAGGGGGGGAGGGAGGGGGGGAAGATAGTAGAGGGTTAGGGAAGCTCGGTAGGCAGATGGGACATAGACATCCAGACATGCACTCTTCACAGACTCTCTCTCTTCCTTTCTTTCTTTCTCTCTCTCTCTCTCTCTCTCTCTCTCTCTCTCTCTCTCTCTCTCTCTCTCTCTCTCTCTCTCTCTCTCTCTCTCTCTCTCTCTCTCTCTCTCTCTCTCTCTCTTTCTTTCTTTTTCTCTCTCTCTCTCTCTCTCTCTCTCTCTCTCTCTCTCTCTCTCTCTCTCTCTCTCTCACTCTCTCTCACACACACACACACACACACATACAGGCACTGCACCAGGAAACCCTCTATGGAATCACTTGCGTCATAGTTTTGTGTCAGGGCCTGGGGTTCATGTTAGAAAACACAATGAGAGATGAGATGTTTTCATGCAACCTATTTTTTCCCTAATGCTTTTCAATCCATAAGAAACCAGGCTTGGTTTCACCTACACATCCCTGCAAAACAGTTTGCATTATTGATTAGTATATTTTCATTAGATGATATGCCACAATATCTGTATACCTGACACAATGAGATGGAATGTCACTACTAATAGGACAGATTGTGCATGAACAAACGTGTGTCGTTTCACTATGCTGTTCCTATGCGCACCGCTGGTAGGTACTGATGACATCATATCTGGCACGTTATGGAGGAGAAACTGGAAACAGACACTTGAAGTGAAGAGAGAGCTTCACTTCTAAAACAAACATGTCCAGTTGATGACTGTGAAAGTAAAGAAACCTGTCTCTAACAATGTTAAGTTAACTAGCAATTATTATTTATAAGGAGCTACACATTGTGCCTGAGGGTTCAAAGGCCACAGGTGAGCCTTAGGGTCAGAATAGATTATATTTACTTTCCATTATGAAGTACTGGACATATTCAAGTGTGTAACCAGTATGTTAATTGTGTGTGTGTGAATATGTATGTGTGTGTATATATGTGTGTGTGTTGTTTGGTTTGTTGGTTAGCTTGCCTGTTCCTGTGCATAGTTTCACCATGCTGTAGAACCTGAGGAGTCAGAGCAAACAAAGCATTTCTCCACCTTCCAGCAGCAGACTTCAATGGATTTTCTCTGAGAGCTGGGCTTGAACCCAATTACACTTGAAGCAATAAATCCTTACCACTACAATTACCCTGCCAGGCATACTGGGTTCCCCCCTCTCTCTTTCTCTCTCTCTCCCTCTCTCTGTTGTAGCACTCTCTATTTTTCTCTCCCCATGACCTTCATCTCTCTTGTCCATCCCCTGCTTCCCTGTATTTCCTCTTCTCCCCTATCTGTTCTCCTCCTCTCAGTATCACTCTGTCAACCCCCATCACTCGGTCTCAGCATGTGTCATTCTCCCCTCTCCCTCTCTCTCTCTTTGTCTCTGTCTCTCTACCTCTTTCCTCCCCTCTCCCTCTCTCTCTCTTTATGTCTCTGTCTCTCTACCTCTTTCCTTCCCTCTCCCTCTCTCTCTCTTTATGTCTCTTTCTCTCTACCTCTTTCCTTCCCTCTCCCTCCCTATCTCTCTCTCCCTCTTTTACTCTTCCCCCTCAGGCACCGTGTTTTCTCATTTCAGTGACGCTTCTGTGCTGTGGGTCTTTCCCTGCCCTGTGTGTGTTTTGAACCACCTGTGGTCAGAATGGTCCGATGCACATTCAGGCACATCAAATATTAACACGGAGCCTTCAATGTGTCTGTCTGCCCTGAGGGTAGCCTGACTCTGAACTCACACCTCATGTCACTCAGAGACATGCACTCTCACACACACACATGTATACATACACGCACACACACACACACATGTATACACACACACACAGACACATAAGACACACGCACACACACTGGGTACAGTGATATAGTTAAAACAAAGTGGATATTCCCGGTTCAGTGAACGGTTGAATGAAGCATTCTGTATCCAGATATTTTGAATAAGGCTGATGCATGACTCATCCCCTCTCTTACAGTAATGACTCACCCTGGTCCCAGGGCTGACAGGAGGAGATTCATGCTAACTTATTGCTACATAATCAGGTCAGGATCTTAGCTCCCAGCAGTGTAGGTATGCCATAGAACAGATCACTCGGGGGTACAACAACAACAAGCTTTGACTATTTTATCAGTATTTTTTCAAGATATATTTTCATGACATTTCTGCTTTCTTGAGAGATAGTGACAAAGTTGAGTGATAGGGTGAGGGGGGAAGACATGCAGGAAATGGCTCGGGTCGGAATCAAACCCTGACCCCTGTGATAAGGGATTAGTCCACATGATACACTCTTACCCAGGGGCCACCAGGGCCACAAGGCCCCCTGCTTTATTGTGTTCTGTCTCTACAGTCTTACTGTAACATGATGACTCGTGGCGCATTCAGTACAGTCAAACATCTGTGACCATGTGATCAGTCAAACAAGAAGCACTAGTAACATAATAACATAGTTTATTATGTTAATCCTGACAAACATTAATCACAGGATCCCAGCATTAGAGGAAGCCGTGTCAGACATTAGAGGAATTGCACAGCGAGCCCCTCTCTCTCACTGCCATGAAACACTTAAGATGCACCACTCAATATTTAATAAGGCCTCTTTTGAACACCTATTTTTATCAGATGGGCTTAATAATTCAGAGAGTACTTCTCCTGTTCTTCTGTGCACTGTGTGAGAGAAAGAAGGGGGAGAGAGAGGGAGGGAGAGCAAGAAAGCAAAAGAGGAGATAGGAAGAAGGAAAAAAAGAGAGAGAAGAAAGACAGAGAGAGGGAGTGAGAGAGTTTTAGTCTCAATGCATTGAAAATATTTTGCTTGTTGCCAAAATACGAAATGTTTTTTGCTTTGCATTTTGATTGTTGCCAAAATAAAAAATATTTTTCGAAAATATTTTGCTTGTTGCACAAATATGAAATATATAGCGTAGATATTTGTCGAACTTTCTTTCAGAAAAAACTTTTGGAAAAAAAGTTGAAAGGCTTAAAAAATATTTTCAGTTATCAAAAGTTTGCCGTGAGATTACCATACCTGTTCATGATGAAGATTTAGGGAAAAAAAAAGTTTCATGAATTTTGTCAAAAGTGAACATGATCATAAACAAGTAAAACTTTTAAAAAGTAGAAAAAATTATAAAAAAAATAAATTTTAAAAAGTCTCCCAAGAACATTAATGATCACTTTTGGCAAAATGCATTTTTGGATATATTTTTTTTCAAATCTTCATCGCACTAAAGTGACATCAAGTGTGTACTCACACGTCCTCTGGACCACCTTCAGTGAATTTCCTTTTCTGAACCACGTTGTTCATCTTCCTGTAACACCGGGCGGCCCTCAATCATTCTCTCGAAGGTCAGTGTTTGAATAACAACCCCACAATCAACAGACAAAGGCAAGAAACACTTGAATCAAACATTCCCAGTCAAGGAGGTTCCTCTCTCTGCCAACTAGACCAGAACGTTGAGAGAAGGGTACCTGAGCTGCAGACTGTTGTCTAACAAAAGGTTTAAATTAAGCTGTTTGTGACAGGCCTGAGATTCTACAAGAAGCGAAGGAAAGTTTGCTGTCTCAGAAGGCTGGCCCGATGAATGATAGAAAGTACTTTAAGGACGTACGTTATTCACTTCCACTGTGGTGTTCTGCCATTTCAGCTGTGTGTTTTGTTTCTGGGGGAAGTTACTGTAATGTCAAGGAGCTTGGGGACATGGTGCTGTTATAACTAAGTACCTGTCAGCTCATTGTAATGAGGGGAGGCCCTGATGATCGTCTGTGTGTGCTTATATACGTGTGAGTGTTTGTGTATGTATGTGTGTATGTGTGTGTATACTGTATGTGCATGTGTTTATGTATGTGTGTACATGTGTGTGCTTATGACAGAGACAGATGGTAGAGGCACCCTCCTTTTCCGTACACGCTGGCAGGCTCTGTTCCTCTCCACGTGTGTGTGTTGTTGTGTTGCGCTCCTCCCTGCGTGTGTGTGTGGTGTGTGTGTGGTGTTCTTGTGTCGCTCTCTGCGTCTGCCTGGCTTGACGCTTGCCACCTGATGGTTGCAGGTGGAGTGCTAGAACAGCTGAGCGGCCGGGACACGGACGAAGGCAGCCCGGCGCCCAGGAGAAAGCCTCGGACTCGGCCCTGACCCTCCTGGCTTCACCACGGAGCTCTGAATAGTAATTCTTAGTCAGGACAAACAAGCTTCCTTCTCTAACAAGGTCATAGACTTTGTGATGTGACTAGTCAGTACTAAACACAGTCCGCTCCTCAACTCTGACCACTGAAATACTACGTCGCTTACAAAAAAAACCACTACGTTGCTTTGGATAAAAACGTCTGCTGAATGAATACAATTTACAATTTAATGTGGATAAAAACGTCTGCTGAATGAATAACATTTACAATTTAATCTAAAAATGTAGACGTGTTCTGGAAAGATTCAGGTAATTACCTGCAGCATACCAGTAGACAAATGATTACTAGCTTCACTCTGCATTTCAGTTTCATTGTTGGCAGCAAGCTACAGCCCCCAGAAGCAACCCTGCTGCCTCCCAATGCAGGGAGTGGAAAAGCGGTTACATAACTCAGATGGCGGGGAAGCACTAAAAACAACCGTACTCTCTGGAGCATGTCACCACCACGGCGCTGCAGTCAGGCCCTCACAGACGACGTTCACTGAGCTCAGGCTTGCTGTCGCTGGCATCGGCCTCTTCTGAAGATCCCCCTCCTGACGTGATCACAGCCGAGGAGCCCCCCAGGTGACGGACGGGGGCACTTTGTGTTTGAGTGTGTGTGTTCTGGCACGTGTCTGTGTGCGTTCTTGTATGTGCTTGGCCAGGCGTGTCATTCCCCCTCCATTATGAATGTGTTCTGGATCTTCCCGCTTTTCTGATACAGGAGGGACTGTAGGACCCTGGAGCTGGCCTCCTGGCAGAGGGACCCTCTTCCCTGACTCGCTGCAGAGCAGGGCTTACGTAAGAGACTCTGATCCCACAGCCTTCAGCAGGACCAACTCGGAGTATGGGGACCCATGTTATAGAAAGGGCTTCACACAGTCAAACTTTCTTGCTTTGTCTGTCTCTCCCTCTCTCTCTGTCTCCTTTTCTTTCTTTCTCTTTCTCTATTTCTCTTTTTCTGTCTCTTTCTCTCTCTCACTCCCTCTCTCTCAGTATGTGTTACAAGTGCTGACTAGGATGTATACACTAGCTAGCAAATGTAACTGTTTGCTTGTTGACAGGGGAGGGAACGAGCAAATGGTCCAGCTCTCTGAGGCGGGAGGGAGATGGAAGTTCTTATTTCTGCTTGGGGAAAACATTAGCCAGTCCCACAGGGACCCTTGTCATCACACATCATCAGTGTTTACCGATGTTATACCCTCTCAACTCCGGGGGTTTGAACTTCAGATCAATCTTTCTGGATTATCGACAGTATCATGACAGTATCATGTTGCAGCAGATTATGAGTTGTTTCAATAGCAGTCGAGACAGTAAGGCCAGACAGTCAAGAATATCTATAGTTTAAAAATAACCGTCTACTTTGAGTGATGCTTTTTCTACTAAGTTTCTTCAGTACATTTTCTCTGTCTGTTGCCTTTCAAAACAATTAATCCAAATGGAATAATGTTTTTGTGTCACACACCATTGTGGGGGTCTTACAACCTTTCCAATCATGTGAAGTCTGTGTTTGAAGTTCTGCGTTCAATAAAAAACAATAAATATACATCAGTCACACACCCATCGCTCCCACAACAATGAAACACAAATCTCTACTCTGCCTTGTCAATAGGTCGTATTGCTAAGCAACTGATGTATGGGCTGCCGCAGTCACATGAATATGGATCTATTTCCCTCAGACTGAATTCTGAGGCTGTAATTTATTCTCGTTTTGATTAATCGACCCCCGACACAACCCTTTTAGGGTAATGTACACGTCTGGTGAGGGCTTTCATCTACATGTCAGTTGGTCTGAGGGTCCTGGCAGTAACAAAGCAGTTGCTCAGCTATAACGGGGGATGTTACCGGAACGGTCTATATTGTCTTCTCGTTCTCTCACCATTCACAACCATTTTAAGTGCAATTTAATAACATTTTGTTGCTTTGTAAAAATAAAACGCATGCACAAGCAGACCCACACACACCCACATCCATCCACCTTTATCTTGAAAGACAACCTGTTCCTGTGGATTTATAGCTCTGCTGATTGCATGGCAGTTGGCTTGTAACTGGACCCACTGACAGACCGACACACACACACACACACACACACTTCTGCACTCTCAGCCCCAGAGCTTGTGAGGGGTAGAGAGAGTCTGGGGTGCCCAGGGAGTCAGAAAGAGCCTGCAGTCTTGCCAACTTCTGACTCAGGTCCAGGGAGTGAGCCTTGGCTGGCCGCCCAGGCAGGCTGTCACATGAAAGATAGTTTACCGAGTCCAAAATCTTCTTCACACCAGCCCTCCTCCAAATCAGCTTGGCCTCAGAGGAGAGCCGAGGGAGACATGTAGAGGAGAGGAGGGGGAGAGGAGAGGAGGAGATGGAGAGGAGTGGGAGAGATGGAGAGGAGAGGGAAAAATGAAGAGGAGAAATATAGAGAAGAGAGAAAAAGATGGAGTCGGAAGAGGAGAGGTGTGAATGTAGATCTTGGCCTCATGTTAAGGTCATGCCCCCGAGTATAGACACAGCTTTGCTACTAACCCAGGTATTGATTACAACATCCAATCTCATTACACAGACAGACATCTGTCCCCTGTAATGATTTGTTTGTACATTACCGTTGTTAACGTTGAGTGTGTGCATGAAGGAGACAGACAGAGAGGGGAGGCAGGTGAGGTGTGGGGAGGTAGGAGTGGGTAGAGGTGTGTGGGAGATTATGGAACTGTTGGTTGTGCTTGGGTGCCTTGGTTGTTACATGTGGCTCCAAAGATGCAGGGAACATAATTGATCCCCTGAACACACAGACATAAACACACTGCATACCTGACAGACATTGCAACATACAGACATAGTATATGACTCTCAGTTCTGAAAGGAATTTCAACAAGTGGTGAAACCAGGTGAAAGAAAATATGAAAATACAGTATACAACATAACAAGTAACAATGTAAAACAACAGTAACAACGTGTTACAGTGTGACTTTCAGTCATTTTCTACAATAACACACTGGGAATCCAGCTACATAAGCATGTGCAGCTCTGTGGTGACATCATCAGTCTTGGTGTGTTCAGCTGCTTCATGAGGGAGCAGACAGGATCAGACACACTGCAGCAGACACGCTGTTCTCAGCTGGCTGGCTAGCTGGCAGACTGCATAGCTGGCTAACTGGGCATGCTGGTTAGCTGCCTGGCTGGCTGTTTGGTTAAGTGACTAGTTGGCATGGCTGTCTGGCATAGCTGGGCTTGTTTGCTGGCTGGCTAACTCCATTGCTGGCTGACTGGGCTTGTTGGCTTGTTGTCTGGCTTGCTGTCTCTCTGTTTGGCATGGCTGGCTGGTTTGCCGACTGGGTAGCTGGCATGTCTGGCTGGCCTGACTGGCTGGATGGAGGGATGGAGGAATGGAGTGATGGAGGGATGGAGAGAGGGAGGGATGGAGAGAGGAGAGATGGAGAGAGGGATGGAAGGATGGAGGGATGGAGGGATGGAGAGAGGGAGGGATGGAGAGAGGAGGGATGGAGAGAGGAGGGATGGAGAGAGGAGGGATGGAGAGAGGGATGGAAGGATGGAGGGATGGAGGGAGGATGACTCTAGAGGCCTCTGCTGCATGTGTCCTCGTCACGTTAACTGCAGCTGTAATGAGATCTGGCACACAGGTGGATTGGCACTCTGCACTGCGGCTGTCAGAAGCACTCAGCCTGACGCCTCCTCACACAGGGCGCCACCACAGACACGACAAAACTGTGGTCAGGGGAGGGCTTGACCGGGCGTGTGTGTGTGTACGTGGGTACTGCACATTTGGGTGTGCGCACATGTGTGTTTGTGTGTCTGTTGCAAGAGGTGATTTGATTTGCCGGGAGAAATGACGAGTGGAACAGTGAGATGTTTATGTGTGCATTGTGTGTCTCTCTGAGCAGCACACAAAGTAGACTACAGACAGACTCAAAGAGAATCTTGTGTGCTGGATCAATGGGGAATACAAGCCTCTTCTCAGAACCCAATCAATCTGCTTCCACATTCCTCAAAATACCATCCTGGGACAGAACGGCTCTCTAGCAGGCACCATGGCTAGCTGCATGCAGCGTCCCAACACTCCCATAACCCCTAAACCCTGTCTGCTACAATGTTTTAATGCAATCTTCTTTAATGATATCATTTCTGATTCTTCTATATCAACCTGCCTGCCCGTCTGTCTCTCTGTTGGTGTGTGGTGGGTGAGTGGTGCAGCTCAGATGAGCTCATCCCCTCTGGCCTTTGGGGGCTCATCATACATCGCGCCGTCATTAATCATCTCACTGCACAGCCTCGCTTGTGTAATTGTGACACAGTGCATGATCTGTGTGTGTGTGTGTGTGAATGTGTGTGTGTGTTTGAGGTAGAACGAGAGAGCGAGACAGAGAGAGGGAAAAGACAGACCGGGAAAGAGAGAGAGAGACAAATGAACTGTAGTTTTTGTGTCAAGCGTATGTGTATGTATGTACGTGGGTGTGTGTGTATGAGAAACAATGTATTTCACTGTCACCAGCCTTCCTGCTTCCTATATTTCACCCTGGTGTAGAGCTCTACTGTCTGCAGAACTCCTCCACTCCTGTCCTTCACTCCTCTCCTTCCCTCCTCCTCTCCTTCACTCCTATCCTTCCCCCCTCCTTTCCTCTACTCCTCTCCTCTCCTTCCCTCCTCCTCTCCTCCACTCCTCTCCTTCCCTCTTCTTTTCCTCCCCTCCTTCCCTCCTCCTCTCCTCTCCTCCACTCCTCTCCTTCCCTCATCCTTTCCTCCACTCCTCTCCTATCCTTCCCTCCTCCTCTCCTCTCCTTCCCTCCTCCTCTCCTTCCCTCCTCCTCTCCTCTCCTTCCCTCCTCCTCTGCTGCAACCTCGTTTCAGAACACCCGGGAGCAGCTGTGCCTCTGCATCTCCTCACCCACCAGAGGCACTTTCCAAATGTCACCGGCTTGTTCTCTCAGCGTCTCAGGAACCGATCGAGACCCGGCTGACTGTGACAGAGAGCGACGTTAAACACACACTCGTGATGAGCAGGAGGAGGAGAGACTGAGGGAGAACACTGACTCCAGCTCCTCTTCTTTCTCTCATTTTAAACAGAGAAAGAACTTCAACCGTTTCTGAGTTCCTGTGAATATGTATTTATTTTGACACTAACAGACTCTGTCAGCATTGCTACACCTACCTTGGTAGAAGTGGGCCCTGCCCTCTTTAAAGTAGTTATTTAAGGAATAGTGTATAATATGATAAACATTATTTGTAATTCCCAGTGCTGTTATACTAAATCAGCACTCATGGCATGCCTCTTGTCAAATCAAATTACTTGGGTGGAACTGACTGTGCATAATTGTGTACATTACTGCTGTAAGAAGTGTGAACTTGGTCGAAACTCCAAAATACTTCCAATACTTCAAAATGGCAAAATATTCTCCAGGCAGCACTTTCTAATGCACTCTAAACAAAAACCCCTTGAAAGGGAAAATAAATTAATAAATAAACACTGACCTTTCCATTCAGTCTCAACACTTTGGGAGAGATGGCTGCTTCTTTGCCTGAAATAAAAAGCACTTTCGTGACATTTGTGTTTTTTTTTCATTTCTTCATGTAATTCTGTACAATCCATTTTCCATTCCAATAATAAGATGTGTTTTACTAATGCACTCTTTTAGGGAGGTAGCATCTGTGTCCTCTTGTTGTTCCTGGTAGGAGGTGAGTATTCTTTGCTTACAGGCCGAGCGAGAGTGTGTATGCGTGGGCAGTGTATGGGCAATGTGGGCAGTATGTGTGTGTGTGTATGTGTGTGTGTGTGTGTGTATGTGTGTGTGCGCAGCAGTGTGGGGTGAGAGGATGCTGATGTGAATGTAAATGACCTTCTAAAACAATAGCTCATGGAAAACCTTGAAGTATTCATCAACATACATTCAATTCAAACAGCAACAAAACAAACTGAAGGTTGGGTTGCTGTCCTAATCCCAGATTTGAAAACGAACATGATTGCACTTGCTGCTCCTGCTACTGAGAGACACTGTGTAGGATACAACAAGCAGTGTCTTGTCATTACTACTCCAAATTATTTCCACCCGAGTAAATAGCACCTTCTAATTCTCTGATTGGACATCCAAGATAAGGAAGATGAGGTTCTAAGCCTCTATGCCTCATAGCTGTGTATTCATGAGCAGTGTGATTTATTTGCTTGCTGAGTGAGTGATTTATATGACAGTCAAATCCCATCAGGGGGCCATGGTTTATGATAAGGATGGGGCAAAGTACAAATTGACAAGCAGGTTCCTTTATCAGTGCTACTGTGTGCAGAGAGCATCATGAAGAGGGATGTGCAGGCAATTATCTTGTGTGTGTGTGTTGGAAGTGCAGCAATAATTTCCAACTTAATCACAATATATTCTCTTCTACGGCTTCCCATAAAAGAAAAGACAACTTTGTAGTCAATGTTTTATATTTCCCTATCCTCATTTAATGACACGATTTAAGTGCTTAATAACCATCTACAAATTAACTCCCAATTCAGTCAATTAATTTAAAACATTTAATGTGGCTGGCTGTTGCTTTGTCTCTCTACTGCACTGGTACTGTGTTATAGGAACAATTAGCTAGTGTGTGTGTGTGTGTGTGTGTGTGTGCGCGTGTGTCATGATCCGTTAGTACACAATCCCACTTCTGAAAACCCAGGAGTCCTTTTACATGCGGAGGCCGAACAGTTTAAATTGAAGCATGAAGTGCTGTCAACACACAGACCTTTTTCTCTTCAGCATGACTAATTCAATTCAAACATTCTATCTATGTTGTTTAGAATGATACAGCTGAGAGAGAGAGAGAGAGAGAGAGAGAGAGAGAGAGAGAGAGAGAGAGAGAGAGGGAGAGTTGTCACTTTATTGTATCGTGTTTTCTGGAGCAGTAATGATGTAACGAGTTTAGCTTGGCCTTCCAGGGGTTCAGTATTTGTTGTGGGTTTAGCTCTCGATGGCCCGGAACTACCCAGAGAGGTATGTGAAAGTCATGAGCTCTCATTTTAACGCTCTGCCTCCTGTCAGTTCCTTATCAGGTAAGAGAGGAACACAGCCCAGGGATGAGCCAGGGGTCTGTGTATGTGTGTGAGTGCATCTATGTGTGTGTCTGTGTGTGTGTTGACTAAATGTAAATGTAATGTGTGTCTGTGTGTGTGTTACTGTTATCTGCCTGGAAACATAACTGGAAAACCAATTCCTGGTTCAGCCTCCTGCCTCACCACCTCTGCTGAAGCTCCTCTCTTAGAATCAGAATGAGGGGGGATGGGAGGGTGAGGGAGGGAGGTTGGGAGAAAGGAGGGGACAGGAGGAGGGGAGGGTAGGTGAGAGGTGGAAGGAGGTTGGGGGAGGCGAGGAGGGGACGAGGGAGTCAAAGGGTGAGGGAGGATTAGGGACAGGAGGGTGGGGGAGAGGATGCGGGAAAGGGGGGTCCATTTGAGGGTGACTGACTTTGGGAGAGAGGAGGAAGGGAGGGTGAGGAGGGTGGGGGTGTAGGATTGTAGGTGGACAGTTCTAACAGTATTTCAGTGGTTAGAGTGAAGAAACCATCTGTATTTGACCAGGCACAGACAGTGCTGAACAGCAACATCTCAACTAGAAGTCAGTTGAAAGACAGAGAACAACCGGTGTGGTCGAAAGAAAGAGAACATACATTTAAAGAACAGACGCTGCCTTTTCTATGTTAGGCTATTATTTACATTTAGTCATTTAGCAGACGCTCTTATCCAGAGCGACTTACAGTAAGTACAGGGACATTCCCCCTGAGGCAAGTAGGGTGAAGTGCCTTGCCCAAGGACACAACGTCATTTGACACAGCCAGGAATCGAACTGGCAACCTTCAGATTACTAGCCCGATTCCCTAACCGCTCAGCCACCTGACTCCCTATGTGGAAGCTAAAGAAGATTATCATCTGACTGGCATACACAGAGGAGAGGGAAGAGCCAAGCAATGGTTCCTTTTGTTGAGCTGGATTAATTATCTACTGGAAAAACTGATAAAAGGAAGACAAAGACTGAGTTACCCCCTGCTTGGTCACAGACTCAGCAAGCACATGGTTTTGAAATGCCACAGTCATAATACTGGATGGTAGGAATACTGACGAGGGCTTGGAGAGAGTGCGAGAGAGAGAGAGACAGCTCCTTACTTGATCAGGGAACAATCCTCGAAACAACATTCATCAGCAGCTAATGAACATCAAACGGTAGCTAATGTGAGCTGCGGTTATTAGCCTTTCACACAATGTTCGGTGCTGTTTTCATATAAAGCACTTATTCAGGCGTCATTAGTAAATCTAAAAGCTTGTTCCAGTAGGATGCTAGTGGTTATGTTATAGGAAATGTAAAATGCTGGTTCATTTGTTCACACATAATGAGTAAATCTGTCTGAGTTACAGTAGTAAATTCAACGCTTGGCTGGGAAGGCCAGATACAATGGGTGAGCAATAACGGTCCTCTTGACAATTCACATCTGCATGTACGTTTCTAAAGTCACTGCCTTCATCTGGTGGGAGCTTGAGGAGAAAGAGCACACTGAATATGCTTAAAATGTATATTAGAGGGGTATAGATATTAGAGGGTATGTTAGATATTCTTTAATGCTCCATTTCCGTGCTGGGATTAATTAACCAGTATAGGATAACGATTTTAATTAGTCCTTTCAGTTATGTGAGAAATATAACAGTTGTACACTGATAAGATGAGTGAGTTTCGGTACTCTTCTTCCTCCCATCTAACTCCTTCACCAAATCTGGTTGTTCTGAGTTTGGGTGGAGGTATTTACCATGACTTATGGAGCTGATAAACCACACGATTTCCAAGAACCGCTGACCCCCAAAAGAACATGGCATCGGTCCAGCAAGTCTTCAGCTCCAGTGTTCTGCCAAGAGAAACCCACACGCTCTCCACTTGCCAACCAGCAGGCAGCACTGACTGAGGATGGAGGTGGACAGGAGGAGTGGTTTTTGTTTTGAAAAGTGATCCGGCAAAGAACTATTCCTTTCTTGCTTTGACAGAGGCCTTGTTTATTTCAGAGTTCCCTCTGAGAGCAGAACTCCCCTGTAGTTGGTGTTGATACGTGCTGTGAGAGTAGCAGCAGTGTTCTGGGTCATTAGATGCTCTGGCAGAAGCACTGTACTGTGACAAGCATTCCTGATAGTGTTCCCTTATCTGATTCTCTGACCCTATTTTTGTCGTTGTGACATTTGATTAATCCAAAGGTTCCTTATCCAAAGCAAAATGTAAATGCGTGTAGTAGGTACAGTAGACAACCATGATGCTACACAGCAGATGCTGAATTGTGGTTCAGCTCCTATGTCTATATTGAATAACTAGACTCTTCCCACTGGACTCTTCCCAGGAAGCACCCTTCATCTGTCAGAGATAAGTGATGGCCTTTCTCATAAATTGAATTATATCATACAGTAAGAGCATTGACCTCTTACTTTATACGAAAGCCAGCAGTACTGTGATACTGGCACCGTCTCTGGGCTTTGGAAGGACACCTTGTGGAACCGGCCCCTGAGATTTGCTTTGATAACTGTCTTAATAAAACCAGTTTTATCTGTCCAACAGCTTGCCTTCATTTTACACGTGCTACTGTGGTCTTTATGCGTTTCATAAAACTATCATGAGGAAGGATAAAATAAGACAAGTTATCTCGCCCTCCGCAGAATCCAAGGCACATTTATGTCCCAACCCCCAATTATCTCTCACCGTCAGTGGAACAAAAAAGATGCCTGAGGATGGTACGAGCCTGACAAAGTCTACCTCCCTGAACCCATGGCAGATGTTGACAACCCTACTTAGTGCGATCTGTGACGCTCTTGTCACAGTGTGCATCATGAGAGAGAGAGAGAGAGAGAGAGAGAGAGAGAGAGAGAGAGAGAGAGAGAGAGGACAAGAACAACAGGGTGATGCCAGGTGAAAACCGTTCTCTCTATTCAGCGGAACACACACACACGAGCACACAGACACAAGCAGACACGCACACAGACACATGCACACGCACACACACAAAGACATGCATACACACAAGCACGCATACACAAGCACACGATCACACAAACGCAAGCAGATACACAGACACACACAAGGACAAGAAACATCGCGGGTGGAACACATCTGTGCTGCAAATTAAAACCTCCTCACTCCAACGCTCTCAGACCTCCAGCTGTGTCACAGAACATGGATTACATACAAGCCCACCCATGGGAGATACAGTACAAACTTACAATGTCATATTTTCCTTTCCTTTTCAACCTCCTCCTTCCAAGATCGAAAGGTAGATGTTGACAGCAGGGACTGCAGGTACATATAGATGCAATAGGACTGATGTCATCTGGACTGTCTGGGAGAGACATTGTGACAGCCCACTGAGGAACGCGTTTCTGCACTCCCTTGAACATCCATATTAAAATAGCAGCATGCTCATTTAGAAATGACAGGCTGGCAACACGGTAAAAACCTTTATGCTTTGTATTTCCAGAACTGAAATGAATATGTTA
Source organism: Osmerus eperlanus (assembly GCF_963692335.1). NCBI lineage: Eukaryota > Metazoa > Chordata > Actinopteri > Osmeriformes > Osmeridae > Osmerus > Osmerus eperlanus. Next base: position 5,606,750 of record NC_085025.1, read on the forward strand.
TCAAAAGATGCTTTTCTGTATTCTGCACTTGATGTGCTTTGGGAGGACAGGAGAGAACTACTGCGGTGTATCATCGTTTTTTAGTCTTATTTAATGGTAGGAGGGTTGAACAGAGACAGGAAACCAGGCAGCGAGAGGGAGGAAGATATGCAGGAAATGGCCTGAGAGGAATTCAGAACCAAACCCAGGCCCCCTGCGTTATGCAGAACCTGGTCAGATACTGGGGCGCCTCCATAATGTATCATCCTGAGTCCTGTCTGCACTGCAGGCCTTAAACACAAAGATCACACAGCGCACAATTTATGGTAAATCTGGTGCACCGACGACAGGAATAAATCATCGTCCAGCCGCAAACCAGCTCCATTAATTTTAGATCACGCTCACGGAGAATCTGAGCAACTCCACAAATATATGCACCATTGTTTGATCGATGCAGCAGCACATCCACATCTGGGAACAGGGCCCTGCTGCTGACCACCAACCTCGCAGACAGACACCTGCTCAGATGAACTTCCACCCTCAACAAACTACAGCAGAGCATAAGCAAGGATTGTGTGCGTGAACAAGTGTCTTAATGTGAACAATTCGGATAAAGGCGTCTTCTAAATTAATTGAAATGTATGCGTGTGTTTCAAGGTAAAAGTAAAGGAACTTGTCTGATTGTTTCTTGCCCTCTCATTCCCCTTCCCTTCATGCCACTCTGAGACAATCGCTGTGCTCTCCCGTAATTCCCTCTCCTCTCTCCGTCTAATAGTCCCACACTTACCAGAATAGACAGCTAGAAGTGAGTCGTTAGCCAACGCTGGGATCGCAGCTCAGGCAGGCTCAGGGGACACTGTTGTTATCTAAGAACCAATCACATGGACCAATGGTGAGAGAAAAAGAGAGACCTTGGAGGGAGACTCCTTGGTGTTTCCAGTGCCATCATCCCAGGCTAAGCCCCTGTCAAGAGTGCGTCTCTAGAGATCTGAAGAAACTTTAGTGAAGCTGCAGATTCAGCAGCCCGAGATGCTAATGTGGTGATCCCAGAGCAGCTTGCTTTGGGCCAATCCAACTGCACCCCAGAGGGAGGAAGAAAGAAAGAAAAAAACATAACGGTGAGCCAGAGCTGTGTTGAGTACTGTAAAATGTACAACTAGGATCAGTCATTCATCCTGCTTTGGTTTGTTTTCAAACAGGATCAGGAACCAAAGGTGGCATGTCGGATCTGATCATCCCCTGGTGGGATTAAAGATTCAATGGCTTTCGTTGGATAAATGATTCACAGAGGAAAGCAAGGAGGGGGCATCCTTGGGACGTACACTGTTCGTGGCTGACTTTGACCTCTTCTGCGGAGGTGCAGTTCTGTCAGACTGGTGGCTAAGGGTTGGAGTCATAGAAGCTTAGAAGTATTAGCCTGGTTGAAGTAGCAACAGACTTCTGGGTCAGACGTACATACTTCTTCAAATACACTGAGGTGTTGAGGCATGCTTGATTTATCTCGCTGGGAGCCACAAAGCCTGTGGCCAACAAAATAGCCTCTAAAGGTCTAGCCCTGCAATCTAAATCACCTACACTTCAAGTGTTTGGGAAGGATGCTACAGATGTGTATCACCTAGGGAATGAACCGGATAGGCTCTCCTTCTGCCCTTTCAGGATGATGTCATCTACAACAAACAAGCTACTTGATGAGTAGCATTACCTCAGACGTTTAGACATGAGATCATCTTCGCTCCCCTGCGAACAGAGTGGCCTATTCCCTCATCTTCTTGCCCTAGAAACATTTAAATAATTCACTCACAGAGAAAATAAGCAGTAACTGGGTAATTTTGGCATAAAGGTCTCTACTGAATCAATCTCCTTTTCCCCTGTTTTTTTTTCAGTTATTTACTCTCATCTACTTTCCGTTTTTTGTTGTCCTCAAAGGTTGCTGTTTGATCTCATAACACCGTACACAGAAAATCGATACCCTCTTTCCATTTCTCTCTCTCAATATTCAAAGGATTGTTTCCTGAAGTTGAGCAAGTGTATTGCTCAAGTATTTCAATTCAGAGAAATCTCTGAGAGCAAAGTGAAGCAATATGGTTTTTTTCACATCAGGAAACTTTGACTCTGTTGGAAACCTTGATTTGATATACAGTTGGCAGTTCCTTGTGAGATAAATTGGGTTACAATTCGACTTTCCTTTTCTCTCTACAAGACTTCCTTCTTTCTAGAATTGGATGGACTCTAACAATCACATGGAACAACCTTCCATTAGTGTGATGATATAGCTGATGAAGATATCTCAAATATAGCTGGACAATAGCCTATCCACTACCACCCTAAAGAGTATGAATGAGACAGTTGGAGAGGTCTGAACCCTCAGCAGTCTGCCCACTGTCAGGTATAGGGTTGTCAACTTTCTCAACCCCAAATGAGGGACACTTTCTTCCAGGTGCGCACACGCACATGCGCGCGCACCAACAGCTGAAAAACAATAACGGAAATCGCAAGCTTTCATTAGCCATACCATAAACCTACTAATTTCAGTGTAATTTTGGCAAACCACTAATAGCTACTCGCTTGGATGTATTGTTCAAAGTAATAGTCAAGGCAATTATTACAAGTTTCTCCTTTTGACACACAATAACGCTCACCTCACCAGTGGCCAGTTCACACACACTGTCACCAACAAGCAACAACCGTGTCCCATAGCAACGTTTGCGTGAGTTTTGGCGCGTTTACAGTAGCCTATTATTGTCCGGTGAGGCTGTGATTGGAATACGGGACTGGAGCTGTCCCTGACGGAACAAATCAAAATTACCCATAATTCGAGATGTCCCGGACAATTCGGGACGGTTGGCAACCCTAGTCAGGTACATGATGTTTGAAGAACAGTAGATCATCACATCTACACACACATATAGTGCTGTAAGACAACTGTATCAAAGTTGTGAGCAGGAAAAACATTGTTAACACATCAGTGAGGTTAGCTTTGCTGTATTCATATCAACTTCCTGAATTTATAGGCTACATACCACATAAAACCCTTTTTGGAATGGTCATCTCCTCTAAACTTGGCTGCCTGTTGTTATGGGAGTGAAAGGATCCTCTGAGGTGTCTGGAGAAAATTACCTCCAAACCTACGATGTAGGCTTATTGTTCAACAGGACAACAAGTGGGCTGTGATGTTGAACCTGGGGGTGCCAGTTTGTTTTGGAGGGAGAAGGGGGAGAATTCTAATCACCCCAGAGACACGTTCAACAGGATGTTGCTGTCAGAAGGCTAAACTGTTGGTGACTGATGTCACCACATAAATATTCATCTGTAGACAGATAGTTCACAAACAGCGACAGGGCCAGAGTGGCAAAGACGGAGTCAGAAAATAAATAAGTTCCATTCTGAAGAATACAACAGTCGTGGCGGCGCCGATGGAAAGTGTGAGCCTTATAGCCCGTTTCCATAGCGATAGGTCTCTGGTCGGCCCACACGACATTATTTGATACAGCATTTGATACAGCGTACAACGTCGTCTTTTAATTCTTCCTTTTTTTGTTTTTCTCATCCGCTCAAGATTTAGGATGTCGAAAAAACAATACGTTTACAGCGTTGTTGCTTGCTAGGTGAAGCAAGAGCAGGATAACGCTGAGTCACCACACTCATTTATATTCTCATCTTTTAACTGTGCATACGGATCGACAGTGAATCATCTTCGGGGAGGGTGCCCATTACAGCTTTTAAGTGTGCTCACATTTAAATGTGCTCACACGACGGAGATAGTTGTGTAATGTTTTGACGCTGTGACTGTGATCTTGACTTTGATTGATGATGGGGACTGAATGAGTGATGGATTATGATGAAACATAGATGAATTCCTCCTTTTACCAGAGGGAGGTCAATTACTTGTCTTGCATGACATGTCATTCTGAGCCCACCAACTCGCCCATCAGAAATGTGATTGTGTGGCGAGACATCATGAGCGTGTGTATAAAGGGAGTGGGAGTCAGGTGGCTGAGTGGTTAGGGAATTGGGCTAGTAATCCAAAGGTTGCTGGTTCGATTCCTGGCTGTGCCACATGACGTTGTGTCCTTGGGCAAGGCACTTCACCCTACTTGCCTCCGGGAGAATGTCCCTGTACTTACTGTAAGTCGCTCTGGATAAGAGCGTCTGCTAAATGACTAAATGTAAATAAAAGGTCTTAGATTGGGTTTTACTTAACATATAAATACAACTTTGTTACTGTTTTATTATAATAAAAATACCCAGTAACCTGGACTGTCCAGGCTACAGCCTACGTCACGAGTATCATTATCCTACATTGGAATACAGAGCAGTACAAGTTATTAATTTAAGATTTAAAATACGAAAACAATTCATTCATTTTAAATGGCCTGGGGCCACAGTCAGTGAGCCTTGAGCAGGAGAGAAAGTCAACTATCCTATCTGTATGTGGCACCTCCCTGGGGTTACATGATTGCGATTTCAGCAACTCTCCTAACTCTACTCCCCACAAGTCTAAAAAGTTAGCTATGCTATTATAAGACAGTACAGTTAGCATTATTATCCTCATGGTCAGTCTACATTATGAGACAGGAAGTGAGTGGCCTTACACATTCACGGCGACAGAGGATCAACTTAGAGGCTGTTAACAAGGAGTTGTGGGTCAATTTTTTTTTTTACAGAAAAGTAATTTGTGTGTTTTCTAGATATTTTACATTGTGATATTTTTCAATAGATAAGTGTGTGAGGCAGAGCATTTCCATAGCCTATCCCTCAGCCAAGCAATCAGGGGCACTTAACTGATTCTCACGTTTTGTTTTGCTGCATTGCAGTAGTCCTTTCCTCTGAGCCCTCACAGTGGGAGGGAGGTAGAATAAGCTGTCCGACAGTTCCTTAAATTCATCACACACAGACATACAAATGTATAAATGATTCACTGTCTGGAATTTAAAGAGTGCAATTTGAGGAAATCCAGATAACCCCTTCTTATTCGTTCATCCACTTATTCCTCAGGCAAAATCAGTTCCATAATATCCATACAGCTCCCCTCCCCAATCTTTCATTTTGCTTCAGTTATGAGACGTGGTTGCTTTTATGACACACCATACATCCATCAGAAATATCAATATTAGGGTATGGGCTTTTATTGAAGTGATTTAGCCACATGTCTCAGTGTTCTGCAGTAATGGATGAAAGCATGTCAGTAGTGGTGGAGAAAGATGGCTTGGCTGAGAAGGTGTGGCCAAGATCACAGTATGGATCAGCCCTGTGGGGGTGGATCCAGTTTATCCATCCAGCTTCCTGAAGTCCTCTGGCCATACACTTAAGGTTTTTGGTAAGCATATATTATAAATCAAAATAGAGGCGTATCTGAGGCAATTACAGCTGCAGAAATTGTGAGATTTACATTTAGTCATTTAGTCATTTTACATTTAGTCATTTAGCAGACGCTCTTATCCAGAGCGACTTACAGTAAGTACAGGGACATTCCCCCGAGGCAAGTAGGGTGAAGTGCCTTGCCCAAGGACACAACGTCAATTGGCACGTCCAGGAATCGAACCTTCAGATTACAAGCCCGATTCCCTAACCGCTCAGCCACCTGACTCCCTGAGATCCTAGGTGGAAGAATACAGGGGCACATTCACTGCACACTTGGCCTCTTTCACTTAGCAAGGATTAATAGGATTTAGTTTCAGACTTAACATGAAGAGGATAGATGGTCATGGGGGAATACTTCCCGACACAGCAAACGACACAGCAAAGTCTTGCAATCAAGTAGACCACACGGCAGTTAATTTGTTTGGGCATTCCAAAACACTTGATCAGCTTCCTCACACAATTTATTTTGTTTGCCTCTGGGCTCTCAAATTGCCCAACTTTGTGCATCAATAACAGTCATTCATCTCTGTTGTTGCTGTAACATCAAATCTGATGTTTGTCAGGGTGGCCTACCCCTGCCAGAGCAACTGAGCGGCATGAATCGAAATATAGTTCATAATTTAGGTTGGAGTTGACTCGCTACAAAAATGTTAAGGGTTGCACCAGCTGAAATGTTACCTAGGTTTGGATAGCTAAACGTTACGTTAAACCAGGCTACGTTACAATTTACTCCAAAATTCAGTCAAATTCAACCCAGTCCTGGCCTTCATCGATGGTAAAATAATCACACAACAGAGTTTGTGTCGTTCCGCATGGTCAGTATGGTGAGAGGCTGTGTAGGACAAAATTCATTCTCCGCCTCTCACAAACCACCATTCTCTCTCACACTCCAAATCATACACATTTGCATCCTCAGCTGGAACCCTCCAGCAGCACAGTCCTGCTACCAAAGCCTCCTCGGGATGACAGAGAACATACGCCAAGCAGAAAGAGTGTCCGTAAATCTAATTTATATGTATTAAATGAGAGTTTAATATGTTTTCTTTACATTACATTTAGTCATTTAGCAGACCCTCTTATCCAGAGCGACTTACAGTAAGTACAGGGACATTCCCCCGAGGCAAGTAGGGTGAAGTGCCTTGCCCAAGGACACATCGTCATCTGGCACGGCCGGGAATCGAACTGGCAACCTTCTGATTACAAGCCCGCTTCCCTAACCGCTCAGCCACCTGACTCCCACAGTCAGACATACTTTTCTTATATTTTTCCTTCACATTGGACACAGTGGACTTCACATTTTTTCCTACTTATTGACGACTTTAATATATGTAGCCCTAATTATGTTTGTACTTTATACTTTGTAAGTATACTTCAAGTATAACATGTTTTCGCTTGGGCTGTCAGCCTGTTAATGTACTCAAGTCTGGTTTCTATCCTATGTTGTTTAGAAACAACTTTGCTCTTTCTTCTATATAACAGGAGCAAATTCCTGTCATCTGTAGATTAGTGCCACTGCTTGATTTCATTTCTGTTGAGAGATGACGGGCAAATTATAATTCCAGGCTGAAATTATGTCTATGGATGTGTTGCAGGTCATCCTCCAGTGACACTTTAAAAATATTTATATATGCAAAATATTTCCATGTGCAATATTTGTATGTCGCTTTGGATAAAAGCATCTGCTAAATGAATAAAATGTACGATAATTTAAATAATAAAGCACATATTACACTTTTCATGGTTAAACCTTTTAGTATAAGTATACAAACACCATGTGTTGATTTTGAGTTCCTCAGCTCCAGATGAGAATACTTTCCACATAGACTAAATACTAATATTAATAATGAGTGGTGTGTGGGAGGCTGAAAGATAATACTGTAATCTGTGCTGCAAATGGCTTTATGGGAGATTTCACACTTGTTGATGTGGGCCACGACTAAAGTCAACCCACGTCGCATTTAGACAGAGTTTTGGCCCTGATTCAGATTTCATTGGAGCTCATCTGGACAAGGCTTGGCAAAAAATTACAATCCATTTACACTGAAATTTATCCAAAAGTCCTCCACCCCTTTCAATGGACTGTATTGTTTTCCTGGCTCAGATCCTGTCCTGTTCAATCCTAAAGGCTGAATCAACGCCAAGCCAACCTCAAATGCAACATTATGATAACAACCTACAATACTATAAAAGCCTATCTGGTTGAAATCCTCTTACGTTTCATTTTACTCCACCTTGTGTCTTGTCAAAGCCCATGCTGCTTAACATCAAAATATGCCAAAGATTATTATGAATTATTCAGATACTGTTTGCCATCATGCTTGTGTTAAGACAGGCTGTGTGACAGTTTTTTTGTGGTTGTTTGGATTTTGAATAGTTTGGTATCGTGATAGTGCCTTAAAATCTCAGTAGGAATCAACACTGTTTGCTGAGCAGAAAGTGTAGGTTTTACTGCAGAGTCAAAGTGCTGATTCAGTGAGTTTGGATTAAAGATTACTATTGATAAAGACGGCATTGGTACCACCACATAATACCCTAAAGGTTTCCTATCTTTTCCTGCAGATACTAAAACATACTGTAATCTGCTCTTCACTGAACTTTAATCATAGAGACTGATCTGTTGCAACAGTTATTTGTCATGCTACATGATTTATCGATACCTAAACTGTTACAGAATCCATCATTCAGGACTGAACTGAAACACGATTGCCTGTTTTTGAGTGTGAGAAATGTTTTTACTGTCTGAGATGGGAAGAGAAGGTTGAGAAGAAAGAGCTGTTTTATGTTTTTTTCTTCTCCGTGTCGACAACAAGCTGGAGTCTTTGATGGGCATTTTGAGTCATTAAAGATCCGTGGCCACATCTTTTACTCTGACACGGCTGACATCTGTCTGCAGGGGGCTTTGCTTGGAGCAACAGAAATCCCTTTCATGTACAGAATTAAATCTATGTGATGGTGGGCTGTAAGTCAAAGGGGTTGAAATATGAATCAGTAGACCTATACTGCATGAGTGTATGATTAAAAAACTGTGTTCTAAGTAACATACGTGATGGTGCACTTCTACACAGCCATCATTGAGTCCATCATCACCCCTTTCATCTGGTACGCTGCTGCCACTGCCAAGGACAAGAGAAGACTGCAGCGTATCATCCGCACTGCTGAGAAGGTGATCGACTGCAATCTGCCTACCCTCGAGGACCTGCACACCTCGAGGACCCTGAGGTGAGCGAGGAAGATTTTGGCCAACCCCTCCCACCCTGGCCACTCCCTGCTCCAGCTACTCCCCTCAGGCAGAAGGCTGCGGTCCATCAGGAACAAAACCTCACGCCATAAGAACAGTTTCTTTCCATCTTCTACTGGCCTCTTCAACAAGGCCAAGGACTCCCATTGACATTCATTCATTATTTAACCCAGTATCTGATTGCACTATTGCACTATGTTGACCACTCATGCTGCTTATCCTTATTCTTATATTTATTTTATTTTTAAATTGTTTTATTCTTGGATTGTTTAGTTCTTGGGAATAGTTAAAATGTACCTTTACTTAACTTAAGATTCGTATATGTTTAGTGTTTGCACCTCCCTGCCACAGTAAATTCTGTGTTTGTATAACATACATGGCGAATAAACCGAATTCTGATTCTGAATTCTGTTTTTTTTCTTTACTGTCAATTCCCTCACGTTTCTGTAATTATTTTGCAGACAGGTTCAGCACACAGTGTTGTAATGTACTCACTAAGAATTAAACTCCAGCTCTTTCCAGCCCAAGCCCATGAGTGTTACCATTTGATCTTTGAAGTCTGTGAGCAGAATGTGGGTATAAAAACCCCTCAATCGGAACCTCTTCATCACAGAAGCATGGCTCCAAATGACCTCTACACTTCAAGGTTTTTTCCCCTTGGATTTTGCTCCAGTTCCAATTATTAAAAAAACAAACTGTGTATTTTGTAATCCTGACAATGTTTTGGAATTGAAGCATATAAAACCTCAGAGGGGGATTTAGTCAGTTCTGTTCAACATCTGAGAGCCACGGATCAAGAATTATTGTAGTTCATAATGGTTGTAACTGAATTACATGAAGGAACATCTGTGAGGATTGAAAACACAAATTTTATAAGAACTTCAAAAGATAGACTCCTCCTTCTGGCTCTACGTCTTTGAAGTCTACTCGCTCCTTTCCAGAGCGCTTGTATCCTCCTCGTGTCACGCTGAGCCCAGCTATGGTTTTAACACAGCCAGACCTGCCCATGTCTGTTGTCAGAACTGCATGGAAAACAGCCAGCCAGTAATCTTCATGCAGAAACAAAACACTAAAGTTGAGTCATACAGAATTGGCTAATTAGAGAATGATTTGTAGGGTCTTCCAATGCATCTAAATTCACAGTGGAGTTGTTAGTATCTCACTGGGTTTTAATTGGGATATAACATAATTAGTTGTCTGGCGAGTGTCAGATTAATTCCAACATGTGTTTTATGCTTGTGCTTCAGCAGAGGAGTGCGATGCCATCATTAGCATACATGAGATGTCTCAGATTTCACTGCCAGGAGAAGTTGTGTTGGTGATGTACACATGTTCTAACAGTGTGCTTCTCCAACAACAGATTCCATCAATTTCCAGAACAAGGGAAAGAAAGTCTGTGGGAGAGATTTTTTTTACAAATGTTAAAACTCCAAACAAACTAAATATTTGGATGTAAACTGTCACTCTTGCAGAGGAATTTATTACCTTTTGAATGAAATGTGTATGACAAGATTATTGAAAAGTAGTTACTCACAGAATGTAATAACAACAACATTTAACATGGGAAGTTCAGCCTACAGAAAGTGTCGTTTTTATTGCCAAGGTGTAATATTAAATTCATATTTAATCTTCTGGGAAACAGGTTTTTTAAACAACTCAAGATGCTCCCAAAGCAATAGTACTGTGTATATTTTCTAAAACAGTATTGCAGTGAACAAGCAATGAAAACAAATATGATGCTAAACTAAGATAATCAACTGCCATTATATATTCTAATTGCCATGCATATAATATGTTTAAATATAAATAGTAACAAGTAGGATTTTGGTAGTAAACTATTAAAAAGTTTATTTGTAGGGATGCAGCTGTTTGGTTTTGGCCTTCTTTGAGAGACCCACCCTGATTGGACGAGAGCAAGTTTTTAAAGGCTCCAGTCTCTGGTTCTGTTCAGGCTTTCCTGCTGACAGGAAGACAACCACACACAACACTTGATTACTCTCTCTCTCTGTAATACATTCTGTATACTGGTTCTAGGTTTCAGACCGGACTAGTAAGTTGGTGGCTCCAAATCATCACTGCTACATTAGCTTTGATCGCAGCTACGGTAAGACTTACATCTGGACAACTCCACCACACAATTATGGACCCCACTCATCATCCACAACATAAACACACTGACCAGCCAGCAGCCAGTCTACAACACTGCTACATTTCCAGACCATTGGTTTAAATGTGGTCACGTAAACTGGGAGTCACATCATGAACCTTTGAAGAAAATCGATCTTCTCATAGTGTGTGCTAGTCCTTATTTCTCCAGCCTGTGGTACTGGACGTGACTTACTTGTGTTGAACTGATCGAGGCAGGAGAGAAACATGAAGGCTGGGTCCCAGGATCGTCCTCTCTGCTCAGCCTCCCTGGGCTCTGTAGGGACAATATCGACACACCAACATCAACAGGCTGAGAGAGATCCTCTCCTAAATTGCACACATAAATTGTTGTGATAGTTTTGTTGATACTGCCATGACAGTGATCTTTTTCTGGAGATCATTTAGGGATTTTATGATTTATGTAAGATAACTTTCTTTTTATCTTCCATAAATCTTCTTAAATAATATTATGAATTGATTGATCTAATCTTGTTATCTTAGTCGTAGGCTAAAACATCAACCATAACTTCTACCACATACGGTAACTACTATGTCAAAACACAGAATAACCATGACTTAGCAATAACAACACTAAACCCAGTCTACCTAAGATCTCTTCCCCACCTTTCTGCTTGACTGAAGAGTACATGAGCTCCTCTCCCTCTGAGAGCAGGCTGCAGTCAACTGGCACCTCCTGCTCACTGTCCAGGCCCTCAGCAGCACATGCCTTCTCTGGTTCAGCACGACTGGTTTTCAGAGTGCCCTCATCATCTCCCATGGACGTGTCTCTGGGTGGCCCTGCAGCTGGGCTGCGCGGACGGTCACTGAAGCGTGAAGCAGAAACGTACTCTTCGCTGGGGCTAAGCTCTTTCCCAACGCATAGCTCAATGACTGCAGCTTCTCCTGAGTCATGGCTGATCTCAAAGTATAAACTCAGCTCTTCAATGACCAGATCGAATTTCTCCTTCATCTCGAATCTGGGGTAGTCATTGTCATCGTCGCCCGTATTGATAGAGGACAGTTTAAGCTTGGAGTTTCCGTAAACCATACAGCCAGACGACTCAGGGTGCTCTGTGCTCATTAGAGAAGGGACTTTGTGAGAGGTATAGTCTGGAACTGCATTGGATATAATCTCACAGCAAAAGTCTGCGATAGATTCCTTTAGACATTCTTCCTTTTCTTCATCCTGAGGTTTCCCGTTGTATGTGTTTCTCTCTGCTTCAGGGAAGCCATTGTGAATGTGGAGCCCAGGGTTAAACGCCTGCTTGGGTGAGCTGTGGAGGAGAGGGCTGTGTTCCAGTCCTTCGACCTCGTCATTGTCGAGAGAAAACCGGATCTTTTCGAATGTGTCAAAAGCCACAGGCGCCCAGTTTGAGGGTAAAAGTGGAGCAGATGGTCCAGAGGATGTGTCTCCCTGATGGGCCAAGGTGTCATGATCATCCTTCTCTGGGTGTGAATAAAGAGCTGGTACCACAGCATCACCAGGGAACACAGGAGTTAAGAAGGAAATTTCCTCATTTTCAATCACAAGTGGCCCTATTTTGTCTCGGTAACCTGCGGACAGGTGTTCCCTGGCGGCCTTTTCTCCAGGTGTAGCTTCAACAGGTAGTGCTGGTGTAGACTTTCTCTCTGCCCAGTCGTTGATCCAAATACTTGTTAAGGTTTCTGTGATCTCTTGGTGTCCGTGGGGCGTACTGCCCTCTTGGGCTATCCTGCCAACCTCTAAATCCACTGACTTAACATGGAACTCAGTCTTAATCACTTTCCTTTCAGCTACATCTGTTGTCCTCCTGAACACAGCATGCTCAGATGGTGAAGGTGAACCAAGGCCTGCGTCCAGCAGGTCTGAGCTGGTAGGAACCTCACCAGCTGGAGTGGGTTCCTCACACAGGCGTCCGACTGTGTCCAAATATGCTTTAACTTCCTGTGTAGCATCGAACCCCTCCGTAGGCCCAGGTACACTGTTGCTAGGAGCCAGTTCTTGATGAGTGATCCCCTGGATGTTGGTGTCAGGTTCCACAGTGGTGGAACAATGGCGCTCCATAGTTGAATGACAAGTGTCTTGACTTTCAGATCCCCCCTGTTCTCCATTCAGTTCCTCTAAATGACCCGGCAGTGCAGAGGTAATATTCTCACATTGGACAGGCTCAGACAACCTCGGCGAAGAATATTCCGGAAACGGATAGGATACAACAAAATCTCTTCTCTCTAAGAAGGATTCGACTCCTGATATCCAATCAAAATGACAGTGTTCCTCTTCTTCAGCCTCACTGTCGACATTAGAGGAAACTGTAGGAACAATTATAGAGGCAGGGTCCAGGTCTGTCGTGTCTCCTCCTTCAGCTGGCTCTTGACTTGAGAACAGTTTCTCTGTTGCGTGCTGATCATCCAGTTTGCTCTGAGTTTCAATTGTCCTCTCACAGACAGAAAAATCCCATGTCACATTGTGGAGATGATCATTCATAAGGCCCTCATTGATCTCAGCCCCGTTACTGTCTGAATCACTGTCTAATTCACCATCATCAGTCACAACAGAGCGGTCCTCACATGCAACTGTCTCAGCTGTTGGGGTATTATTCTCATTAATGTAATGGCTGTAAACATGGGCTTCTGTTTCTCCATTACAGATACTTGCATTTGCTTCCACATCTCTCTCCCCTCTGACTACACTTTCATTTTTCTCTCCAGCTTCTGAATACCTCCCACAAGAGCTTAATTTGGAGCTGGATGATTCACAGTCTCTACAATCACTAGGTGAAATGCAATTCCCTGCCTTACTCTCATTGCAGACATTTTGACAGAATCCCACCTCATTCTCATTTAGATTATTCTCTCTACCTTCCAGAAACACTTTGGTCCCACTGTAAGCGGCAACATCCTCAAACACATTTTCACGAGCAGAGCCTGGTAGAGTATCAGGTCCACCCTCTGCTGAGCTGCAGGTTGTGAGTGGGATTGGACTGTCTTCACTCTGCTCTGAGGGTGCAAAGTCATTTGCAGAGGGGTTACCGGCTAAAGTGCATTCGAGTGATTTCCCAGGATGACAGAACTCATGACTCGGGGTGGCGTCACTTACTGAGTCATCAGAGATGTGACACTCTGGTGATGTATCCTCTGCAACATCCTCCACAATGTGAAACATTTTTCTTTCACCGATAAGAGGAATTTGCCTGTCTTTTTCCTGTAGCGGGTCACCTTCTGTACTGTTAAAACAGATTGCATGGGTTCCAGCACTTGGCTGAGACTCTTCATTTCTCTTTGAAGTTGCTTCAGTGTGTTCTTCATGCTGATAGCCTGTGTGTCTGACATATTCATGGTCAGCTTCAACGCACTTTGTTTGGAAAGTCATCGGTTTGGGAAATTCAAAACTGATTTGATCAGTTTTGTTGTTTGTTATTGTGTAATCTGTCCTTGGCCGTTTGGGCGATAACAAGGCTTCACCTTGTTCCATTGCAGAGCAGCTGGGTCTATTTTGTATATTATCCATTTCCATTTCACTTTCATACACTAAACCTACAAAAACATATACACGGTTAACTGAACTATGTTTTAAAACTTGTTTCTGTGACACATGGATAGTTGTTATAAGCATAGTTTAGTGGTAATTCATAGGTAAAAGTGTGAGACTTTGACTTCTGCTGTTAAATTCAGTTATGTGTTTTGCAATGAATTCTGTATAAACTGTAATAGTTTTGTTATCTTGTAACAGTTTACTCTCTCCTATCCCTGTACCAACTTAACTGGCAGCAACAATCTAAACTTCATAACATTTAGCTCGATCCACCCAAGCACCTGTTCATCCCAGTTGTCTAGTAACTCACCTTTCAGCTGAAGCAAATCCCACACATTAAAGGAATCCAAAGGTAGGATACACCTTCAAACGAAAACACATGATTTGTAATAGTGGTGTTAACTGAATTTCTACACGTTAATCCAGATAGGGCCACAGTTAGGTGGACACGTAGAACACGTAGAACAAGCTAAGCTAGCTAGACTAATGCACGAGTAGCCTAGGCTGATACCTGAAACACGTCAGCACTAATTGCGGAGCTCCAGAAATCACACTATTACATCCAATCAAGTTATTCTTAATGGCACTTATTTTATGACTTACCATATAGGCCCAGATTTGGATTTAGATAATTCTCACAAGTTTCAAACTAGCCAGCTACGTAGTTTATTGTAGGCCTAGACATACAGCTTGAACTGATGCCAGCTCGTTGCCAGAATCGACACTGAAGTGTGGCGCGAAATAGTGATCCACGCGCACTCATTTATGTGGTCAAAATCAGTAATTACGAATTGGACAATGTGCTGGTTTTAAACTTTACAGGTGACAGGACTTAATAGATTCAATATGCTACTATTGAAATTAGGCTAACAATGAGCCTAGACAGGTCTCCCTACATTGGGCATCATCAGCTAATGCTTTATAGCCTATAGCTGGCCAAATCAATGAAAATCAATCAAATAAGAATTAGGAATTCGCGACTTTACCCCTCAATATGTTACAACTTAATTTAATTGTTGACTTGGCCATGTCACTTATCCAGTATCTCAATAAATGTTTGCTAATACAAAAGTGCAAAGGCGGCGTAGCCATATTCTCTGTATAGACGTAGGATATATTGCGCAAACTCGAAAGGCACTACCACGCCAAAACAGTAGCCTAGCTATTGTTGTGCGTCCACTAACCGCTGAGAGACGGAGAGGGGTGGTGATGCACACTGACTGACGCTGCCCTTGTATCTTCAACAGCGTGCGTGGACGGTCGTCCTTGCAGCCTCTTCGGAACTGCATCAGTGTATTTCGACGAGGCTAATTTCTTCTCGAAAAAAACTCGACAAAGTGGTCTCTAGAAGAGGACGTCTTTTCCCGCTGATAAGCACCCCACAAAGACACAAAACCTCCTTTAACTTCCAACTCCTGCAAGGTAGGATTCTTTCTTTGTGACTCTTTCAGATATAAACCATATACAGTCTACCTGGTTACATTTTGATTATTAACCCAGTTACAAACCACTGGGCCAAATAAAGAAAGTAAAATAGTTAAAGGATCATTGTTCGTTTACCCTCATATTATGACAATATTATTAGAGGTTTATCAGCTGGAGAACAAGGTAATAAGATAATCAATGTATTTTGTTATGCATCCTGGTATTTTAATGCAGGATGCATGGCTGTAATAACTGGTCGTTTAAAGAGGCGCAACTGTTCCACCGGCACATTTTCAGAAACAAAAGTAGGCTTTTACGAAAACGAACAAGAAATACTTTGAGAAGATATCAGACTTGTGAGAAGTGTTTTATTATATAAGCAGTCCATAGTAATTGTCGCGAGTCTGTCTATTTCATATTGCAGATGTGATGTGGCATTTCCTCGTGCAGCTTTCCACTGTTGTGGTGCTGATGTAGTGCTACTGCCGTCTCGCGCAAGCATGTCGGTATGCGCTCGCACTGCACGCATGGAACCATTTGTGTGGTGATGTCAATTTAGGAAACATTTGAAATATTAGGATTTTGCGGGAATTCTAAAACAATCACCTAGAGTTGAGTATAAAAATATATTTTTGAATACCACTGTTTCGTGTTTTGCTGCGTGCATAAGAGCCTTTCTTTAGGGTTAGACTAGACATAAACTAGACACTATCACACAATCCAGGCCCTTTCTGGATACATCCCCAGATTACAATGGTCCTGAGAGAGCTTGATAACAGTTCATTACATCATGACATTTTATGTAATCAGAAGTCATTTATAAACATGTAGGCTATTATTGTATTAAATGGTTTGTGCTGGGCAGGGGGTTGGCTCTCAAGGTCATTCCCTATTGGAAATTAAAGGAAAAGGAACATGCTGAACTTACGTAATACGTCCAACCAGCAGAAAGCGATGCTTTATGTTCAACAAGGCTAATAGGATTATATGTACATGTTTTCTTCATGTATGAGGCAACAATATTAAGAAATGTCAACAGTGAAGGCTCTAGGGATCATTTAGATTATGTTGTTTTTTAACAAAATACTGTCTTAGGTTTCAAGTCATCATGCCTCTCTGCAGTAGGACTGCAGTCGGACTCAAATGTGACAGCCATATTATCTTGGTCTCAGAAGCCTAAATGAGCTGGTCAATATTAGCATGGATCGCCTGAAAATTAGTGTTAAATAGCTGGTCATAGGGGCTGCAACACTAATGCAGAACATAATGGTCCGAAACTGGCTTGTTTCTTTGTCCCCTACTCTTTTCTTACCAACATTTCTGTTCTCTCCATTCAGAGTGTATATACATTACTCTCTGAATCTGGAATAGACTGTAACCTCCAGTAGTGGTGCTGCAGATACAGTATCAACAGATACAGTATCGTTAACGTAGTCCGACCACAGCTCTTGGCAGTGGTGCTGTGTTTGAGATAGCTGTTGTTGTAAGTAAGTAAGACTTTATTTATATAGCACATTTCATACAAGAATTGCAGCTCAAGGTGCTTTACATAAAATCAATAAAAACAATAATACAAGTGATAAACAATTCAAACAAAAATAAAAATCCCAATAAGATCTCTGTTCAAGAGAGAAACCAACTTTAAACATGCATCTTAAAAGTAACAATAATATAATTTATAAAAGTAGGAAAACCCTTTTGAGATAAAATTACTTAAATGCTTCGGTAAAAAGGTAGGTTTTAAGTTGTGAGAAGTTCGTTCAATTTTTACTGGAAAGGAGGTGAGGTGAGTGAAACTCTTACCCTTATGGTCCTATGTTCAGCCCCCACCCTCACCCTCCCACACACTGTCTGGTGACTGTGAGACTCACATTATGGGACATATCACCTGCCGTAGTCTTAAGGCCTGCTTCATTGTGAGTGACGGCGACTGTTGTGACAGAGCAGAGGAACCAACTTGCTGTGTCAGAATGCAGTGCTTGGTACGACAGACACAGCCTTTTTCCTCGCTCTTGTTTGTCACACCACACAGAGCTCTGTGTCTGTGTTGTCACGATACAGATGGGTCAGAGGGATGGAGGAGGCCCATCTTCAGAGCATGGGCACAGAGGCGTTTGCTCGGACAATCAAACTTGAGACGAAAAACACTGAGAGGAAAAAGGTTCTTTTTAAGAAATTATAGATTTCAAACTGGTTATGTGTCAGGGCCACTTTACAGAGATTACAGTTTACGAGAATCATTTTGACTCATGAATTCTGTTATCCTCTTTGATCCAGCTTCAACAACACACCTCCTTAAAAAAGGACAAAAACATTTACAAGAGAGACCATTGGACTGTTGGACATTGTAAGCTGCTTCCTGTGGCACATTGAGAGCCATGTATCAGAATCAAGCAGGTCAGGGGGAAGTTGTTCGAAAGCCACTACAATTGTAACAAAGGTTTGACATCAGTCTTGTTTTGTCACCGTGGGGTGCCTGGGATTGCAAACTGTGCAGTCACACCCTGCGGACTAAGCCGTTTATACTGAGGTCCAATCTCCAAGGATAGATGTATGGCTGCCTCTGCAGTCCATACATCAGAGGAGCTGACATCCACACAGTGTATCTGGCCATCTGAGAAGCCTGGACGACGTCCAGGTGCTGGTGATCCACCACTGTTACACAGTCCAGTGGCTGGTGCTTAGTATTCATGGCTTGGTCATGGGGTGTGTAAATCTCTGTCTGTCTGGTCATAGAATGGGTTTCCTAAGCCGTGAAATGGATTGAAATCATCGTCTGGATTTGGAGTGTTATTGGTGTATGTGTTGGAAGAATAATTGCTTAACCCTCGGCAGAGGCAAAATGAAAATGCATCTAATTAAAACATTAGCAATTCATCAACCAGAGAATTCACTTTGTGATAATGCTGATTGAAATAATGAAATTTACCTTGAAGCTGATTATTTGTTTGCTGCAGCTGAAACAATCAAACTAATGGAAATGACCCCTCGAATTGTTTTGTGCAAGCATACATTTCATGTCCGTTTCCATATACGTAATATATGGAACCATTGCACATAAAAATACAAAAATTATCTGCAAAATGAATCTCTTTCCTCAAGTTCTTGTAATCAGATCTTTTCATGACTCAAAGAACAACCGTGAACAGGACGTCTTTTCTAAAAGTCACATCTGTTTTGGATCTGGCTTTTGGATCTGTTGGCCTTTGGGTAATTATGCTAATGACAGGCTGCCTAATGAACTAATCTTGCTGCCAGAGAACAGTGGTTACAGAGAGCAGGGGCGGGTGTGTGTGTGTGTTGGCGGGGCTGTCTGGGGTGTGGGGATGGGGGTTGGGAGGTGTGTGTGTGTTTGCGGCTCTGTGTGAGGATGGCGGTGGGAGGTGTGTGTGTGCTAAACAGCTGCAGGGTGTTGAAAAAGGAACAAACAGGAGAGAATGGCACATAAGAAACAGCACTTGTTTCTCATGTATTCATTCTCGTATGATCGTATTTATAGAATCGCAGACAGGAGGGGTTAACGTTTTCCTGTGGGACTTGGGTGTTTGTTTGTTGTTCAGTGATTGTGTAGGAGCAGTGCGAAAGTACAGTACGGCCTATTTTATGTGCAGGATAAAAGCTTGTCATAAAACAACATCGTCTAGAGCTGTGCGTCAACTTCTCAAGAACGTTCTCCCTTTCAAGGCCAGATGTCTGAATACCAACCTCCAGTTGAGACACTGTGCGATTCTCTCTTTAAAGAGAGTCTGCCACGGTAAGACTTTGCAATAGTCTGAAATGCTTGTGTCAATGTCGGTCTCTCTCTTCCAGACGAAATGGGGAAACAGAACAGCAAGCTGACCCCTGAAGCCATGGAGGATCTGGTGAAGAGCACAGAGTTCAATGAGCACGAGCTGAAACAGTGGTACAAAGGCTTTCTCAAGGACTGCCCCACTGGCAGACTCAACTTGGACGAGTTCCAGCAGCTCTATGTCAAGGTAGGTACGCTCCACTGACCCAGCCTCCCTCTCTCTGCCAAGCTCACTACACACTCTGTCAGTAGCTATATCAATAGGTCACCGGTTCAAATCCCTACCCCCTCCCTGTAAGTCGCTTTGGATAAAAACGTCTGCTAAATGAATACATTATTACTATTGGTAACATTATGTTTCCCCATAGCTAGATAGACAGTTTTGTTCAGTTGAGTAGAACAGCAGGCTTGACAACCGGGCTTTTGCAGAATTTTGCTATTTAGGGATATTGTTCAATATATCTATATTTTTTTTACTGTTTCATTGTGAATCAGTTTTTAAGTCAAAACAGTGCTAATAATTGATGATCTAATCTTGATCATCCTTTTTTGAGTGAACGGGTGCCTTGAGGTCTTACTCTAAGGACGACTTTGCGTGACACAAAGATTTTGACCGTTACGAAGTGTGTCAGTGTTGTGACAAGTCAATAAATAGCCACTTATCAGTTGCTGAGTCCTCTCCCAAGAGAATGCAACAGCAGGGGAGCTGTTATGTAAGACTGGCTAAAAGGTTTTGGGGCATCCTAATGAATGTCACATGAGCTACGCTGAGCTGCAGTGTAGTCTCAAAATACTAGATTCAGAATCCAGGCATAAATATTTAAATATCCGTACAGTACTTTTCAGACGCTCCATTTTGACGCGGCCAATACAGTGCAAATCGGGGTGAAAAATCAGTTTTGTTCTGAGCTGGCTTCTAAAGGGGTCTTATTGGCTGGTGCTGGGGGCTTAACCCAGTTATGTGGAAATCCTATTGTGTATCCCAGCAACAGAATATAACTGATATGGTTTTATCCACAGGCTCTGATTGTGAGCGTATAGATGACCTCGCATTAGCAGGACAGATTGTTCCTGTGAAAATGCGCCTGTGTGTGTGAGTGTGAGTGTGTGTGTGTGTGTGAATGCTACATGATGAGAGGCAGAGGAACGAGTGGGTGCTTTCTAACATGTGTACCATGTGTGTGTGTGTATATAAGTGTGTGTGTGTATGTGTGAACCTCAACTAGCTGAGCTCATACAGTACAGAGGGAGGAGAGACAGATATTAATGTTTCTGTATCTTCAGATGTGAGTGAAGGCTGCCTCACACATTAAATATGGTTAGAAACAGTGTGTGTGTGTGTTTGTTTGTGTGCATGTATTGTGTACACGTGAGTATGTGTGCCCAAGCATGTGTGTGAGTGCATGAACATTGTGTTCCTTTCACTTGTTCAGTGACCGCAAAGTGGGGGATGGAGGAATGGGTAGGGGTAAAGGGATGGGTAGAGGGATGTATATAGATAGAGGAATGGGTAGATGGATAGATGGACAGATGGATGGGTAGAATAACACACCTTTGGTTGTTCCAAACACCCTCCATTTGTCCAGGTGACACTTTTCTCATTTGGCAGGATGCAGGATATTCTGCCTCAGTCCCAGTAGTGAAAGTATGTTCAAATAAGGGAATGACAGATAACCGTTCATTATTCATATCTGGTTTTTCATCTCACAGCTTTTGAAGACGCAGCCATCCTTCAGGCCTTGAGAGAAGACAAGTCCTCACTGAGGAGTGCTGGAAGATAGCAGTTTGTCTTCAAGGGGGCATCTCTTTGGTTTTGATTTTGGCTGTTGTGATGCAGTGGTATATTTAGACGTACTTTGTTAGCTCTCCGACCGCCATGCGTTCCAATGATTTCCTGTGATAGTTTTCCAGACGAAACCCCTTCTAGTCGATCAGTTGTATGGATTGGCCGCGAGCACAGTGAGCTGCAAAACTTGTTTGTTTTTCAAGCAAGCTAATGACAGCCAATACAATAGAGTGGACGAGATGAGAAACAAGAATCAAACGCTGTATTGTTAGTGTCAGTTAGGTAACTAGTCTGACAGATGATGTTTAGCCCTGCTGTGATGAGCAAGCAGTGTTTCTCTGTCAGTGATAGAAGGCAGTATAATGGACACAGCTATGGTTTCTGCTGAATTCAGCAGCTTCCAGCAGCAGATCATTTTGTAATTGGCCTTGAAGGAGACTGATGAGGGGTAGACTATTTGGTTTTATGATGGTTAACAATGTTTTATTTGGAGCTGTTTTTCATTGTGGGATGGAGGATTGATTCAGTTTGATAATGATGGTCACAATGAAGGCTGAGGGGATGAGGGTGATGATGAGGGTGAGGATGACGTGCTTTCCTTCTCACCTCACCGTGGAAATATTCCAATGCGTAGAACACCTGAACACATCCACGCTGCTAAACCGTCTCTACCCACGCGTCTCTGTGTTGCTGAAAGACGTGTTGTGCAGTAGACATCAGTGTGTTGGCAGCTGGCCTTGGCTCCTTCTAAATGGAAGCTTTGTGGTGACATCACCCACACAACAGCCGACCAACTCCTTGGGGTTTCAGTACAGTAGCCTATCACACTGATGGGAATCTTCACACACTCTGATTCTGCACTAGCCGCCCGCCGCACCGATCACAAACTGACACACACTCCAGAGCGCTAGACCGAACACACACTGAACACACACCCCAGCAACACACTGAGCTGACCTGGATAGATGGGATAGATCTGGTACGATGATTCTCGTTTTCATGGCTATAGGGCATCAGTGGAGAAGTGGAGAGGTGTCTGTGTGTGTACGTGTGTGTGTACATGTGTGTGTTGTGTGTGTGTGTGTCTAGGTGCTAGAGTGACACTGCTGGACAAACATTATCCAGTTGACGTGTGTTCAACGTGTGACAATATGTTGTGGCATATTTTGCACTTTGGCATTCAGCAACAGACGTGAGTGTTTGTATGTGTGTGTGTGTCTGTGTATTTGTGGAGGCCAGGGCCATGTGCAAAGCAATCTGGTTTGCACCCTGTTGCTCCCATAATGGCATATATATAACTAGTACCTTGCCCCCCCTCTCCCTCTCCCTCTCTCTCTCTCTCTCTCTCTCCCTCTCTCTCTCTCTCTCTCTCTCTCTCTCTCTCTCTCTCTCTCTCTCTCTCTCTCTCTCTCTCTCTCTCTCTCTCTCTCTCTCTCTCTCACTCTCTCTCTGTATCTCCCTGTCTCTATCTCATAATTATGGCATACAGCAGCACTCTAAAAATAGTGTCTTGTCATCTTCAGAGGCTCCCCACACTGTCACAACACAGGAGAAGCAACCGAAAAACACTCCTGTGTTGTTCAGTTCAACCGTCTGGGTTCATCGCTTGCTTCACATTGCCCTGAACCCCACTGCAAGTGTGAGGCGCAAGTTCAGAGGAAGTCTACAGAGTAAAAGTACAGAGACATCATCAAATATTAGTATTGTTATTAAGTGTTACTTCGAGATGGTCAGTATGTCTTCTTCTACATACATGAGGAGATGGTAGAAATAGTAGAAATTAGCCCCACTATGGGGGGGCTCATTTCTGAAGCTAGCATGGAATTAGTCAGTCACAATTAAATCATTAAAAAGGCGAGTTATTCAAAACCTCAAAAATTCATTTTCCTTGTATTGCAAATGCATCTGCACCAACTTCAGTCAAATAGGTGAACTCGTCATAATTCGTTTTACATAGAAGTGGATGGATTTGAAATAATGGAGGCTTCTGCTCTTGTTGCTGTCCTTTCCTTCACTCACCTCTCCATACAGCCTCACCTAGCGATGTGCGTAACTGCCTAATTAACTAATGCTGGGAAGGTAGATATACCGGTACGTCCGTCCTGCTTTGAACATATTGGCAGGAGAGCCATCTCCGGCTCATCAGAAAAAGCTTGTGGAATAACTTGGTTCCCCGGCACCCCCCTAATTTAATTAAAGTATCTATCCGTTAAACGCAACCTGCAGTTGTGCCGCTGCTTAGCAAAGAGCAACTCAATGTCACTACAAGGTTGTCGTTTTTCAAAGGACATAAATCGGTCTTCCGCATCAATAGGGGGCCATCTCATTCCTAGCCGATAGCTCTTTGGAGTTAACCTTTATTAGATTATGACTCAGAGTAGATAGTGCTGCCGAGGCTTCTCTCTCTCTCTCTCTCTCTCTCTCTCTCTCTCTCTCTCTCTCTCTCTCTCTCTCTCTCTCTCTCTTCTCTCTCTCTCTCTCTTTCCCTCTCCTTTCCCTCTCCCTATCTCTCTCCTTCTCTGTCTCTCTCTCTCTCCCTCTCTTTCTCTCTCTCCCTCTCTCTCTCTCCCTCTATCTCTCTTCCTTTCTCCCTCTCTCTCTCTCTCTCTCTCTCTCTCTCTCTCTCTCTCTCTCTCTCTCTCTCTCTCTCTCTCTCCCACTCTCTCCCTCTTTCTCTCTCGGTGTCCCCTCCCCCTTCCCCCTCCTTTCTCTCGCTCCCTCTCTTTCTCCCCCCCTGGTTATTACTAATAGATGTGTGTTTCCTCTGATAGGAGAGGGGAACAGTAAGTCTAAATGATCAGCCTCCCCTAGACATTCAGTGTTGGAAATGCCCCCTAGGAACAGGCTCTCAAGGAACAAACTACAAAACTGTTAATGTTGCAACACAAGAAGATTCTTGCTTTGGGCCATGAATGTTATCAGCTGATGTTTCACATCTGTGAGACTACTGGAGATGGGAATATGGCTAGATAATACAGTGTTGTTGGGGCTGGAGATGCAGAGGAGGGATCAAACCAGCCTTGGAGGGTGGGAGTTGTTGAAACCAGTGGTCAGAGCTTGGACTGGAGCTACTGAAGCTTTGGCTGTGTGGTTCAGGGAGGGATTTTCTATGAAGGTTAAGGGCTTTTGATGTTTAGTATATTTCATCAAACATTAGACTGTCAAAAACTGTTGGATTGCACACAGTGGAGAACCTTCTAGAAAAGGATTTCCACCTTCAGAGTTTTATGATTCAGCTTTATTTGACATTTGCTGTGTCCAGAGATTAGCACTGGGATTGAATCAATCAAAACGAATACCCAGAATGGTTCTATACTTTAAACTCTCCTGAGGATTGGTAGGTATACTGTGTAACCTTTCATATTTCAGCCTGTAAAATATTTCTATTTAGCTATTCATTTTATTACCTGTCAAAGTGTGTTTAGCTATGGCCACTTGAGACATGCTAGAAAAGCATTTATATAACTGAGTCTGGGGTGGTAGTGAGGGAGAGCGGGGGTAGTGCCAGGCAGGCACAATCACCCTCAGGCAGACTGCCCATCTAATTCAATCATTGGGTAAAAGGGCAACATACGCATTGCCCTGGCGAGAGAGAGATAGAGAAAGAGAGGAAGAAAGAGAGAGAGACACTGTGCTTCTGTCAACAGAAGCACATTGTAGGGTTTTAACAAAAATTGGAAACACCAGGCAATACTGGGAGGAACCAACATCCTTAACACTTATGCATGGAAGGTTTTTTTGTTTCTCTTATGGAAAAGCTGTTGACGAACGAAGGGATCTTAGGGGGGACTGAAGATACATGCAGACACACACATACACTCCTGCATAAGCCATTACCATTACTGCTCTTCCATAAGAAGGCTACGATAGATGCTGTTGGCTGAGGTGTGAAAAAGAGCTCTGGGGAAGCCCTCAGGTACCCGTAAACCAGTCACACAGCTAGCCACAGACAAAGAGCTAGCCAGCCTGCCAGCCAGCCAGCCACAAAGCCAGTCAGACCAAACAACCAACCAGCCAGCAAACCAGTCACACAGCTAGCCAGCTAGCCACACAGCTAGCCAGCCAGCCAGTCCTCTAACCAACCAGTCAGAAAGCCAATCAGCCAGACTGTCTGCCAGTCAGCCAGCCAGTCAGTCAGTCAGACAGTAAGTCCACAGTTGTGCCGCTAAATCAGAGCCTATCATGGCTTGCTGGTCACTGTTCTTCAAATCACCTCTCAATACTGCCCTCTATTGGCAGGGAGATTAGATCTACAATCAATTTCAAGTTTGCCATTTGTAACAAGGAGCGGTACATTGAATTTCTTAGATAGAGATATCACTCACTTTTCTCCATTCCACTGGAAATCCTCCATTTCTGTAGAAGTATATTCCTCATCTGGAATGTTTCCAATAATCAACTACCCCTTCATCCAAAGTGTCTAAAGCAGGGGCGTAGCCATGGGTAGGCCTGGGTAGGCACGGGCCTACCCAATTTGTTCTAAGGCCTACCCAAAGACGAAAATATCTCAGAAAAATTATGCACCGAGTGCACATCGCAAAGTAAATAAGTTAAAAAAAAACTGAAAAGATGCCTATCCATATTTTTCTAGGCCTACCCAAAAATATTTTTCTGGCTACGCCCCTGGTCTAAAGTAGGCTGTGTATGTGTGTGTGTGTGTGAGGACTGCTTTACTCTCTGCCTGTAGCCATAAGCTGTAGAAGCAGTGGGCCTACTGTAAGCCGTTTATTTTGACATTAGGCGATGCATGTCGCTTGAACACTTCTAAGGGTAATTACAGAATGATTTAAAAATGCAATTTGCTGCTGAGATGAATGGCTAGAGACATATTGCGTGTGTGTGCGCGTGTGTATGTGTGTGCCTTTGTATTTTATAACCCTGTTAGTGCTAGTCGAACATTGTGCTGGCTGGCAGCTTGCTCTCTGCCTTGCATGTCTCTGAGACTTCACATACAGATCACAGGGCTCTCTTTCTTTCGGTCTCTCTCTGTCTCTCTTTCAGTCTCTCTCAGTCTCTCTGTCCATCCCCCCTCTCTTTCTCAGCTTCACTCTCCCTGTCTGAGTGCCCGCTTGGCCACCCTGACTTGAAACAAACAAGTGATGGATCACGCATGTGCTCTCTCAGTCTTTTCTTCTCTCTGCTTGATGAGCTAGTGTCTGAGGAGCAAGCCGTGGCAGTAGAAGGTAAATAGTTACTTGCACACGTAAGTCTAACCCCAACTCTTTCTCGTGTAGACATTTATGAGTCTCAAAATAGTCTGGCTGCATTTGGAGTTGGAAAGGTTGCAAAAACCAGAACGCCTCATTATTCATACATGAATGAGGTCACAGGGCTGCCGAGCACACAGAACAGCAGCAACCTCTTTCATTCTGGTCACGTTGCTGCTGCTTGTTCAGGGAGCTGGTTTATAAAACGTTCAGGCGTGTACAAAACAAATCGCTACCCAATTCAATGTCACACTACGATGAGGATATTTTCCATTGAGGCGTATTAGAGGCAGGAGATTTCTTTTCACATTTCCCATGTGGGGAAAGAGTTAGATGGGTAGTGATACAGTCTCTACCCTTCATACCAGTCATCTGGATGACATGGATTGACCTGGCAGTGTCATGGAAACAGCCGTGTCATGGCTGCTGGTTGAAACAACAACATTCACACGGTCGTGTCATATTGAACCATCCACACAGGCTGCTACACAGAGCAAGCCGATGTCGTGACCTATTCTGCGCCTTCATACAAAGTGGATGCAACAGTTTGGCACGTGGTGTGTGTGCATGTGTGAGGACGTTTGTGTGTGCGTTCAAGTATGCGTGTGTGTTTGTGCGAGTGTGTTTTTGAACGTCTGCGAGTGCGGAGCAGGAATTGTCTGTTGCTGTGAGTATTATCACTTTATCACTCAGAGCAGTGTTGGCCTATGCAGGGCGGGGCCGGTGGACAGATGCCATGGATGTCAGTGGGACTGCCTGGGAGAACACCAGGGACAGACCTGAACGTAGACTGTAAGGCCAATGAATACCTCTGCTTATTCGGTTACGCCCCCTCCAATTTATATTTGGATACTGATTATATTTTCATGGGTGCAATGTTCACAGCACCAAAGAACGATGATGGGTAAAAGTGAACAGCCATAAACACAGCACATCCAAGTGTCTCCGTATGGAGGGGTTCAGTGTACAACCCATTGTCTTGTTTGGGGAAACATTTCACTATATCACCATGTGACTGTTTAGGTTTAACAGCATACGATAGCTTTGATGAGTTTCCCTCTAGGACGTTGGTTATGGGCTGTGTTGTAAAGCTCTCTCTCTCTCTCTCTCTCTCTCTCTCTCTCTCTCTCTCTCTCTCTCTCTCTCTCTCTCTCTCTCTCTCTCTCTCTCTCTCTCTCTCTCTCTCTCTCTCTCTCTCTCTCTCTCTCTCTCTCTCTCTCTCTCTCTCTCTCTCTCTCTCTCTCTCTCTCTCTCTCTCTCTCTCTCTCTCTCTCTCTCTCTCTCTCTCTCTCTCTCTCTCTCTCTCTCTCTCTCTCTCTCTCTCTCTCTCTCTCTCTCTGTGTTCCTTCCACTTGCATAAGCCCACATCCAGAGACTGGTCTTCGACGTTGCTGTTATGATAGTGTGAAATGGCCTGCAATAAAAGTGTGTCTGCATAGTTTATGTGTCCACGGAGAGGTCCTGTGGCTCTCCCCCTCTGTTCCTCCTCCTTCGACTGGGTGAGCTAGCTGCTTGACGACTGATTACGAGGCCACTTAGCATTGGTGATTTGGGGCAGGGTCCTTATAGCCACCGGCTTCAGTCTATCTCCTTCTGTCTCTCTCTCATTCTCTCTCTTTTCTTTCCCTCCACTCTCTCCCCCTTTCTCTGCCTCTCCTTCTCTCTCCCCGTCTCTCTTATTCTTTCTCCCCTGTCTCTCTGTCATCCCCCCCCCTTCCTCCAGCGCTGCGCTCCTCTCTCTAACATCAGCATTCATCCTCCCAGCTGTGCCGGACTGAGCCAGCCTGGCCAGCTCAGCCCAGCTTGGTCTCCTCTGGGCGGGCACGACCGGAGACCAGCTGGCCTCCAGCCTGGTTCTGGCTCTGCTCGTCATATGCATCCACATTAAGATACAAATGTTCACCACCCTCCCCTGAAGTTTGAAACGTTTGTTGAATTCAAACATAAAAACCTCTTGTCATCTAACCATTAAGAGAGGAAACGGCAGCCGATGTCGTAAAGGCAATTTCTTTGTCAAGCAATAATCATGCATCGTAGAATATGACAGTTTTATATTCATGAGGAACCATGATGACTGTGCTCTTGTCTGGCTCCTCTTTTTAATGGATTTCCACATTTTCTGCACTTTTACTGACAGTATTATCTTCCTCCCTTCCACACACACAGGGGGATCAGATAACAGGAAAAAAGCTTGAAAAAAGGAATTTCACAGTCTCATGTCCCTGTCCCACTTTTCCTGTCGCCACTTTTACATAACAAAGTGTTTCATAACCTGCCAGATTGTCACAGAGGAGCAAGCAGGGGAAGAGCAGCAGTCTCTCTGCTCCTCTGCTCTGCACGGGCTCCATCCTGTCTTT
Organism: Osmerus eperlanus; assembly: GCF_963692335.1. NCBI lineage: Eukaryota > Metazoa > Chordata > Actinopteri > Osmeriformes > Osmeridae > Osmerus > Osmerus eperlanus. Next base: position 5,635,552 of record NC_085025.1, read on the forward strand.
CCTGCCTCATCCTTTGTCTCTCTCCCTCTTTTCAAATGTCACCCCTTTACTCCTCTGCTCTTCTCTTCTCCCCCCCCCCCCCCCCCTCCACACTGTGTACTTTTCGGTGACGAGGTAGTTCTTTCTCTTCATTCCCTCCTCTCCCCCCTTTCTCTATCCTTCTCTCCCTTCCTCTTCTCTTTCCCCCTCTCCCCCTGTCCAGAACTGTGTTGAGGTGCTAGGGCAGGGCCATATGGAGCAGCAGGGGGCCTCCCTGTGAGAGTCACTTTGCATTAGTGCATGCCGCCTCCCTGTGTGCCTCACTTCCTGGCATGGTCGCAGAGCGCTGGCCTGGCCCGTGGCTCTGCCACGTGCAAAATGAGTCTGGCTCTGTAAAAACAGATGGACTGGAAATGGTATGTTCTCCCTTTCATCATCACAGGCTTTTCTTTTCTCTGTGTCTCTGTCTTTCAATGTTTCAGTCTTTCTGCATTTCTCTTTTTCAGTCTCCTGTCTTTCACTCCCTCTCTCCATTCCTCTCTCTTTCTCTTCCTCTCTTCAGTCTGTCCATCTCCTAACCCTCCTCCCCCCACCCTGTAACTTCTAACTGCAGTCTGATCAGTTTGCCACTGCAGCAAAATGTGAAGGGAGGGTCTTTACTGCAGATGAACTGGATCAGTCTGAGTCCTCAGTCTTTAGAATTCCTCTCTCACCTAACACTTTCCAAACCTAGACAGAAGAGTATCAAGTATTCACTGATGTTACGCCTTTAGCCAAAGCACCCTACAGTACAGGGGGGATTTAGACCTGTAATCTTTGGATCTGTAGTCACATTCTCTAACCACTGAGCTATACCCTCATCCCTACATGTTTGCTGGGTACTTGGTTAGTGTCATTTCTTTGCACACCACAAAAGAAAGATACATTTTCTGGAACATTTCACACAGTACACTGCTTGCCTGTTTTTCTTGGAGAGCTCCAGCATCAGTTGAAACCCACACATGGCCGCAATTAGAACTGCAATTAATTATTTGGTGTTTGCGGGTTGTGTTCGCAATCTTGGGAGAGCAGACAAGGTTGCGTGTCAACCACCACCTTTACCCGGTCTATCAGGAAGGTCAAGTGGAAGGGTCACCTCTAATGAATCTCTCCGGTTTTCCTGGGGGCCCTGGATCTCCCAGCCAGATCACAGCTGCAGAAGGAGCACATCTCCTCTTGCTTCTGTCATTGGTTGCGTTCACTGCCTGGTTTGGGCCAATGAACTTGACCTCGTTTGTTGGAAAAAGACTGTTGGTTTATTCACTACTGGAAGATAAATCACCTATTTTTAGTAGTAAAGTGAGAGGAATCTGGTTTTTATATAGTATATAGTAACAGAATCTGAATTTATTAAAAAAAATTCTGTAGCAGGTTGTGCCACACGCTGCATTAAGTCTATGTGTCTCAGAATCCTGGTGGGCTTATGCTCTGCTTTACATAAAGGCATATCTTTTACTGTTATTTGAAGGTTGCCAGTTCGATTCCCGGTCATGCCAACTGACGTTGTGTCCTTGGGCAAGGCACTTCACCCTACTTGCCTCGGGGGAATGTCCCTGTACTTACTGTAAGTCGCTCTGGATAAGAGCGTCTGCTAAATGACTAAATGTAAATGTAAATGTTATTTGATCGATGGACTAGGTCATGTCTTCTGACGTCTATGAGTATTGTGGGTGGCTGTAAAGCAGTTGGATATGAGATTTACTAATGACATTAAGTGTATCAGGTTTGCTGTTGCCTAGTGTTGTGTGTGTTTGTTGCTGCTCTGAGCCCAGAGCGAGTGGGGTGAAGGGGGTGTATCCTCTTGAGTGGCCAAGCATGGTTAAATGGGTGGAAATGGCGCTCTGTGCGTTTCTGAGAGCTTAATCACGTTCCGCCTCCTTGACGTTCCCCCTGAAGAGGAATGAAGCTATCCACTTGCTGCTCCTCTCTCTCTCTCTCTCTCTCTCTCTCTCTCTCTCTCTCTCCTTCTCTGTCTCTCTCTCTGTCTCTCTCTCTCTCCCTCTCTCTTTCTCTCTATCCCTCTATCTCTCTCTCCCTCTATCTCTCTTCCTTTCTCCCTCTATCTCCCTTCCTTTCTCCCTCTCTCTCTCTCTCTCTCTCTCTCCTCACTCTTTCTCTGTCTCTCTTTTTCTCTCCCCCCAAAACTTCACACCCCTACACACACACAAACAGGTGCACATATAGCTCTTCCCTTTTTTAGACTACATGCACACACATTGCTACGACAGACACACTCCGCTCTCCTCTTACTGAGTCCACAGAGTACAAAGCTCTTGTCCGCATTGCAGCCCACTGCTGGATCCCTGCAGTGTTCAGCGATGTGGGCTGGTGTCACACACCATGAGTGCCAGACACATGGACCCTGGGATGTATACACACACAAACACACTTGCACGCACACACACACACACTCGCAGGAACTTGCACACACAAAATCCACCCACTCGCACACACTCAAAGGAAAAATCTCAGGCCTGGACTAGTTCACTTCATGCCTTTACCGTGACACAACCTTTAGACAGGGCGAATACTTATTTTTAAGTTACGCAATGTCTCTCTCACCCTCTCTCCTCAGTTTTTCCCCTACGGAGACGCCTCCAAGTTTGCCCAGCACGCCTTCAGAACCTTCGACAAGAACGGAGACGGGACCATCGACTTCAGAGAGTTCATCTGCGCCCTGTCCATCACCTCCAGGGGCAGCTTCGAGCAGAAGCTCAACTGGGCCTTCAACATGTACGACCTGGACGGGGACGGCAAAATCACACGAGTGGAGATGCTGGAGATCATCGAGGTACGGACTTAGAAGTTTGCTTGTTAGAGGTTTCGCAAAACAGCATCCCCTAACCAGTGATACGAACATATAGCCTTGTAATAATATAGGAATGAGAGAAAAGATATTTAACAACTCATCATTTTAAGCTTGTTCCATATGTAAGGGTACATCAGGGTACAACTGTCAGACAAATCCCCCAATGCTGTAGATTCACATGCATTTATCATGGAGAAATCATTTGAATCCTTCCAGCGCAAAGAAGGTTTCCAGTGCATGTGATAAACCCGACTAGTCTGAGGCGTTGTAATGTAACTGATCGTTGCTGTCTCGTGTGTGTGTGTGTGTGTCTGAAGGCCATCTACAAGATGGTGGGGACTGTGATCATGATGAAGATGAACGAGGATGGCCTGACACCCGAGCAGCGCGTTGACAAGATCTTCAGCAAGATGGATAAGAACAACGACGACCAGATATCCTTGGAGGAGTTCAAAGAGGCGGCCAAGAGCGACCCCTCCATCGTCCTGCTGCTCCAGTGTGACCTCCAGAAATAGGTGGCCTCTTCAAACGCCTGTATGGACTGCACAGAAGATTAATGTTCCATTCAGTTTGCAGCTATTTACACTGAAGAAAAATATATATGCTTGGACTACCTTTCAATGGATCCGCTTCTTGTGTTTGAAACACTTGTGTGCATGAGAATGTTATTTGCTATAATAAAAGATTTACACATAATTACATAGAGGACACACAGAAATACAGTACTTATAACTGAAATGAGGCACACACAAACGACCACACACACACAGACACATATACACAGACTGTCTTACTACAATTTCACACCATGCACAACTATATATAGATATATAAATATGAATATATATTTAAATTATTTAAATTCAACTGCCAAAATGTGAAGTGTGCAAAGTATTTTCCATAGTCTCATTCCATCGGAGCTTGCGCATCTGTGATGTGCTATGTTGAATTTACGCAACTATTTATTGTTCCAAGTTTGCTGATTGCTAGCTATATGTGTTTCATACATCGAGTAATGTCAACCAAACCAAATTCCTATGGTAACGTACCTATCTCTGCATAAACACTTATCCATTCTGATAAAAGATTAGATCTGGATGGATCAAGAGATGGACTAGCATTCATCAGAATTTTCCTTCCAAACGTGCTTGTACTGTTGGTTAATATAAATGTAGTTAATTTGCATGCCGTTTATTTATTTATTTTGTCTTAAAGGTAATCTCCTCGTTTTGCATCCTATAAGAATAACAAAGACAAAGAAATGCAGTCACGGTTAAAACAGTTAAAGACATAGAATAGGTAACTGAAAAGAAAAATTATACAACAGTAGGTTATACAAGTTTTGTCAAATGGGATGTAATTCTGTGATTTGGCAAAACTATTATTTTGACTGATGCACCTGTAGGTGTCATGTTTCTTTGTAGATAAAGGTTTATGTTGCTACAAAGTCCCTTTCGCACTCCGTAGTTCAGATATATTTTCAAGGAGGTAGATACTGAATATGGCACATAGACACTTAAAAAAATCTACTGAAAAAAGTATTCGGCCCCACAGATGAATAATACAGGAATAATCATGCAATGGTCAATTACAAATCAAACACATCATTGAATATAAAGGCATAATTTTACCTGGAGGTTTAGAGAGTGAGACATTTTGATAATTTCCACCCACTCACCTATTGAGAAAGTGCATGTTGTCCGACCTTTATTGCCCACTTAGTCATGGCTAAGTTAATTATGTCATTTATTCAATACAGCTACAGGTTGCTTATCAATGTGCTGAATTCAATGACGTTTCCACATGCCAGTGGTGTAAAGGATACATGGAATGAGGCCACTGCAACACTGTGTGAAACATTAATTGTTATGTCACTTTCTCTGTTCGTCTCTCAGTTAAAAGAATAAGTGTTGACCTGTGTCAAAGGAACAAGTGAATGCCATTCCTTATGAATTGTAACGATAACAACGCTTGAAGACATGTTTGGTATTTGGTAGGCTATACAGTTTTCCCCAAAGTGAACCTCGCTCCTCCTAACTAACTTTTTGTACTTTTTTATTACCCTCTCTCATATTGAAGCATACAGACTGTATAGAAGCTAGCTCTTCGCCCCCATACAGGTGCCACATCTTAGCTCATCGTCTTTCCCCAAGATAGGAAATAACCTATGATCCCACCGGTCTTGACTGGCGCCAAGGGCCTAGGTTTGTTTTCAAATGTGGGTGGAACAGCTTGTTTTTTTTTTACTGAGTATGCGGCCGTTAAATACAATTTCATACTAAAAAAGTGAGGGACAGATCTGCCGGTTTGAAGAAGTGGGTGGCATGTTTAACCCTTGTGTTATCTTCGGGTCATTCTGACCCATCAGTCATTGTGACCCACTGTCGTATTGCGACAAATTTACCTCATACAAAAACAAAGTGAAGCATTTTCTTTTAACTGTCGGGCTGTCTCAGACCCCCCACATTGCAATGGTTAAAAGAAAATTATTTTTATTTGTTTTTGTATTGGGTGAAATTGGGTAAACACAACGATGGTTCGTTGTGAACCTTTGGGTCATGTGACCCGAAGGCAGCACGAGGGTTAATGAAACCTACGCCTTGACTGGCACACATAAAACTTCTCTATATGCCAGTATGTTAAAGACTGCGGAATAGATACAGATTGTTTCCTACCTGCATAAATATTATACTGCAGTGTGGTAAAGACAACATTTCTTTTATGTGTATGTGTATCTGTGCATATTCTCTGATTCATGTTTATATTCCCAATACACTTAAATGCAAAGACCCAAACACAAAACCTTGTTTCCCTATATTATTCAGTTTCTAATCTGAATTTTACATAAACATATTTGCCCAGAAATGTTTATACCTAAATATGTATTATTATTGCAATTAGGATACCAAATGCAAGCACGGCAACTGTGTAAAATGATTATTTTGTACATGTAGCATGTATTGTGTCCCCAATTACATGGCTGCACTACTTCCTATTGTGTTGTGATTTAAACGAATAAAAGATTATATGGGCTGACGTCTCAAGTGTAAATTGGAGTCACGTAATCAAGGTGAGTTTATGTTAAAACAGAGCCGTTCTCTGCATGGAGTGGACATATGTATTTCCATGTCCTCTTCAAATACAGGTGCAGGCTGGTAGCTCCTCCCTTAGAGCTAATTGATGAACCTGACCATATAGGTAAATATTTTGAAGGCTGGAATTCTGCATTAATCTTGCATGCCTCTTGACATTTGGCTTAACTTCTGATGTGACATGGCTAAACACACTATGTGGAGAGGCACAAGCTCTACTTTAGCCAATGGTACATTACTAACAACGTCAACAAATGTAAAGGAAGGAAATATTTACCTGTATGTGGTAAATAACGTTCCAGTCAGAAGTGTAAAATTACTGCTGCACTGCATGCTACCACTAAACGTTGCTGACACCTTCAAAATGTGTGAGTATTTTGCAGTGACTTTTAGCAAGTGTCTGACTTGGACATGACTACGATTCATGTGCTTGTAACATGCACATGAATCGTGGTCATGTAACATGAACTGTATTTATGCAAGTATTATGGTCAGAGGTTTTAATAAAATGACATTTTATTACACAAAAAAATCTAAACAACACAATAAAACAGGACTAAGTAATACAAATCTACCAGAATGCATTAAAATAAAAAAGAGGTTCAATGGGAATTCCCCACAGGATAATTATCAATAATTACCTTCATGACAAAAATTGATCCAAAAGCAAAAAATTGGTAAATGCAAAGATGTTCACTAATGATGAGTGTGCAACATGTGTTTACTGTACCTTGTGACAAGGACAATGTTCTTGAGTGTGTAAGTAATAATTGATGTGTGAATTTGTACATGTGTGTAATTGTTTTTTTCTTATCAAAGAGGGATGAAAAGTTTTCAAGGTAGCTACTTTGGTGGGTCTGTGTTGATGCCATATTTCTCTTTCAGCAGCTTCAACTGCTCCTCCTTCTTCTTTGTGTCCATTTTCTGGAAAGCCTGCAACAGTTCAAAAGATATTTGTGTGTTACTTACATCAATCTTATACATTATATAGAACAGATAACTACATATAGGGGGTCAGATGGCTGAGCGGTTAGGGAGTCGGGCTATTAATCAGAAGGTTGTTGGTTTGATTCCCCGGCTATGCCAAAGGACGTTGTGTTCTTGGGCAAGGCACTTCACCCTACTTGCCTCAGGGGAATGTCCCTGTACTTACTGTAAGTTGCTCTGGGTAAGAGCGTCTGCTAAATGACTAAATGTAAATGTAATATGACATTGACAACCTTTGGGATGAAGTAGGACAAATACCCACATTGCAACTAAAGTTATGAAAAACTGATAAGTGATAATTACCCGGTTAGCGTTGTAGTACAAAACCACCAAGTATCTGTTGCAGACGTTGAATCCTGACAAGTGATCACACGCGTTCTTGGCATCAAATATGTCTTCATAGACGACATATGCTGTGCCTCTTGATTCTGGTGTATTCCCCCTGGAAAACATAACATTACATTTAAGAAGACATTTCTGTAGGGAAACAGAAAAAATATGAATCTGCTTGTATGTGCTTTAGTTTTCTATTTCAATCAATTTATTAGGTCCGCAGTATCAGACAATGCAATATAATTGATAAGTATTGACCACAGTTCAATACCACGTGTATTTTAACTTTACAAATATACATACACTCGAATCTGACGAATTGGTCCATATTTTCCAAAGATGTCGTACATCTCTTCAGCTGTGATCTTGTATGGCAGGTTTCTTATGTACAGGATTCTGTTAACTTCTGGAGGTAATCGTATCTGTGGAGACAGGAAACATCCAATGTTGGTACTGTACTAAAGTCTGTAGCTAGCTATGCTAGCTAGCTGTTAATACATGGAGCAACACCCACAAATAAAGATTTCCTCATAAATGATTCGTCAATTATAGTACAGCACAACATTTCCATTCAGTAGTTTTGAAATATTTTGTGTTCCATTTCATTTGGATCTGTGATTAGATTACATTAGTAAAGGAAGCTAGCCTGTATGGCTTTGCCCCCGTAACACTAACTTACTAACGTGCTACTAGCTAGCTTGTGAGCATATTATTAGTATGGGGCTAAGCCATTTCGTTTGCTCGAACATCGAATAATCAGCTAATATACTAATGTTCAACTAATATATTAACTTACGTTTGCTCGTTTTGCTGCTTGCATAGCCATGACTAGATATACTCAAACTATCACGCCACAAAAGGCCTTGAAAAATGTTTTTGTGATCTGTTTGATAGGCGCAGTATACTGACGTAGTCAATGACCTACATCCGTTTATAGACGGAACTGCTACACGCCTGGTTAGAGACAGAGCCCCGAGCCCTTGAAAGTGTATGGCTCCGTTTCTATTTTCATTCGCTTTGCTTTTGCCCTTCTTGAAAAACTTACCAAGACGAAAGCATCTTTTCTATGTAAAGCACTAACAAATAATCAGCATAAATAAGAGGTAGAGAAGTGACCATAATAAACACGTCTCTAAAGTGTTCAAACAGGGCACTGGAGCCCATCCCTCTAGTCACACCATAGATATAGGATTATAGAATGTAGGCCTAAATTTACGTTTTTCAATGTCAGAAACTGTTACTAGACTATTCTTGTCTCACGCAACATCAAAACAATAAAACACATGATTATCATAGTGAGTTTTCGCCGAAAAGATGGAATGGAATGTATCTTCAAATCGGATGACATTGACAAACGTTAAATGTCAAAATCAAAGACAGAAAATATCAAATTTTCTCATGTTCTATTTATAACTTAACAACAAAATCAAAACAACAAAAAACAGCCCGTTTTTTGTTTTCTGATTTGGGGTTTGAAAACCAATAATAAAGCATTTTAATTGTTGGATTCTTAATCGGATGCGAAATTATTGAACTGACTGAAAGGTCAGCCATCCTGTGCCCCGGATGAGAGGGAAAAAACCCCGATTGAATTTAATTTACAGCCAAACGTGACAAACACACATCGTGCAGAAAAAGCCAGCCAACATACTGTTTCACTTTCAGTTAAATTTGTGAATACGTTGCCGGTTAATAAGTGTGGGTATTTGTTTAAGAATCCACCGCACAAACTTTAAATACTTTCTCTAGTTAGATTAATTGGGCAATTAAACTCCCGCCGTGGCGCAACGGCTAAGAGGGTCTGTGCCAGCTACTAGCAATTGTGGAATCTCATTGGAACGAGATGGCAAGCTAGCTGTCAAATCCAGCGTGGGGACGGACCAAAATCTCGGAAAACTTCGTCGATCAGTAATTATTTCAGAATTGGACCACTTAAGAGGAACCGAGGTGAGTAAATATAGCTAACTTCTACTAGCCAAATTTATGTTTTTACTTTAGCCTCGTTATGCATCACAGAAATAGCTTACTGCAGTAGCTAGCTAGTGCAAGCAAGCTAACAATACAGAGTTAGCTAACTAAGTTACAGTTAGCTCTTATCGCTTTTTCTTTCTGGTTAGACTAGCAAACCAGACCGAAGGTCAGGCAGATATGGTTTATAATGTGATTGTCGAGTGGATTAAAATATGTGTCACATAATTGGCTTCAGATATTTAGCTAGTCACTATTCATCACTTAACCACCCAACAAACGGCGTAAAGAGGAATATATGCAATCACACTTTCAAACCATTGAGAAACAACGTAGCTCGTGGTTATCAGGACTGGTGGTAAATCCCAGCAAAGTCTCTAGTTCGAATGCTGTTTTTGGCAATATAACTCAATTACAGGGCTGCCAATTTTTCAAAAACCTTGGAGTGAGATTTGGTGGGGCCAAACAAAATATTGCTGCATGCAAAGCAGCACCCCCCCGGGACGACATTTCACGTGTGTTTGCAGCCCCCCCACATCCCGAGACGAGCTTTCAGGGGTGTTCACGCGTCTATGTTGCTTCACTCAGTGTATCTATCTGATTTGCGCCTCGTCCATTACTGTTTACAACGTTAGTAGAAGAAGTACTTGGTTGGCGTTGCCTTCTCAGCGTGAGAAATACAAAGTGTGGCGCGAGAAGTGTGAACTGGTTGAAATGCGTGTCTCACGACGTATGCGTGAGTTGGCAGCCCTGTGACTAAAGCTAAATTATTTTGTTTGTCCATACTTGGCGTTTTCTGGCAATTACACCCAGTTAATTTATACACATTTAGCCAGACGGTTTGGTTTTGCCTTACCACTTCTTGGAAGTAACCTCGTTCGCTAACGATACGTTATTTTTGAGTCTTGAATTAAAGTGAACGAAATGAACTTAATCCTCTTCCAAACAGATTAGTTTGAGTCTGTTGGTCTAATCTAATTGAAGGAATTAAAAAGAGTAAACAATTTTTGTTAAAAATGATAATTAAAAAAACACTTGTGAAAGATTGTGAAACAACCCCGCATGTAATACATTCCTACATAGCAAACATTGTCGAGTGGCAAATAACATTATCCATTATCCACATTAATCCATACTGTTACAATACTTTATATTGTAATTTTTTCACACTTGGTTTTTCCAATTCATTGGTCAGTGTTGTAACTCAATTCTATATCAGAATAAAATTCATAGTCATGATGTTTTGAGTGTAGCCTCTGATAGTCAGTATTCAGTTAAGTTTATATTTCTTAAATAATATTATGTAGCCTATACGGTAGACCATAATTGATTTGGGTAGGCAAACACTGGTGTCAAACTTAATTTCAGTATATTACATTAACAGTACAATATTAGAACCTACTGTGGTGATAACATTGAAGTGATTGTTTCCTATATGGGTGTTTTATTTTTGTTTTACAGATTAGTCTGGCATTAAAGCAGTGTGCTATGGGAACTGAGAATTGATGGAAGGCCGTATTGTTTAAACGAATCAAGATGTGTTCAATTCCTGAACTCCCAACACCTGGTTCAAATGTATCAGTTCTCATCAAGAGAGTGAATTTGAATCCTCTCTGTGTTCTCGTAGAGTTTTGGTGTAACTTTGATCAAGAGAGGAAAATCGCCCATCAATGTTTACGAAAAGACATTCAGTGTCCCAGAGAAGCCTTTCGGGAGCTGGAGGGAAATCCAGGGGACCAGTGCTTGGTCAGTGTATTTGAAACATGGTACCGGGCACGCATAGTATCCAAAAATGGCTCCAACTACAATGTGTTTCTCATTGATGAGGGCAGAAGCTTAAGTGCCACCACTGGCATGTTGGCATGGGGTCACAGTGAGTTCTTTCGTCTACCACCAGAGGTCGAATTCTGTGTTCTCTCCAACGTGTTACCGCTGTCTACAGAAAACAGGTGGTCTCCAGTGGCATTGGAGTTCCTGAAATCTCTCTGTGGACAACAAGCCACTGCTTCTATCCAAGATGTCCTGGTGCCCCACAGAACCTTCCTCCTGGATATCCCCAGCATATCCAGGCAGATGTACGAAATGGGATTCGCCAAGAAGCTTCCAACTGAAAGATTCAGGCTTTTTGTTTCAAGGTCATTGCAGGCACACAGTGGAGCAGCTACGTCAAACAAACCTCAGCAGATGTCAATGAAAAATGATCCGCTGGACCGACACGAACTGATGGAAAAGCAACAACAGTACATGTATCCTGAGCTTCAAACGGAAACCGTGGAGACCGTTATCATCACCGAAGTCACAAACCCCCTGCGTCTTTTCTGTCAGCTTAAGGTCTTCTCGCAAGAGCTGAGGAAGCTAACAGAGCAGATCACCCAGTACTACGAGGGCCGAGTTCAAACAGGCCTCAGCAGACCTCAAACCCTTGGCTCCCCATGTGCCTCACGAGGAAGTGACGGGAAGTGGTACAGGTCGGTTCTACAGCAGCTCTTCCCAGCCAACAGTGTAGTGGAGGTACTGCAGGTGGATAACGGGAAGAAACAGTTTGTTCAAATGGAAAACATTCGATTCCTGGCTGCAGAGTTTTTCAGGATGCCTGTTGTGACATACGTCTGTTCCCTCCATGGCATTATTGACAAAGGAGTCGGATGGACAGTCCCTCAGATCGATTATCTTAAAACCCTTCTCCTGAACAGGACTGTGATTGCCAAATTTGAGTACCAGAGTCTCTCTGAGGGCGTGCACTATGTGACACTCTACGGAGATGAAAACATGTGCATCAACACAATGTTTGGCTCTAAGGAGAAATGTATTCTTGAGTGTGACGGATCTCATGGAGATTATGCTGTGTGTAGCAAACTTGCACCAAAACCTAAACACCTCGGTGGAATGGAAACTCGAGTAAGTCCTCCCAGTGGCGATGCCACTGAAACACGGGTGAAGTTCACAGCAGAAGATCTCCAGCTCCAGTCCTCCCATGTGGCAGTGGTGCAGCATGTGAGCAACCCATCAGAGTTCTGGATTCAAACACAGAGGTATGCTGTCGAGTTTGATCAGCTGATGAATGACTTGTCTGACATGTACAGCAACCCAGAGGGTGCAGACATGATCAAACATCCAACAGTCGGTCTTTATTGTGCCGCCAAGTCTGAAGATGATGCTTTTTACAGAGCAACTGTGTCTGGCATCACTGGCCACCAGTGTGAGGTATTTTTTGTTGACTATGGAAACACAGAGATTGTTGAGTGTGGCAATCTCCGGGTGCTTCCGGACTGTTTGAAAGAGTTACCTCCGCTCGCCTTGAAATGTAGCCTAGCAGGCATCAGACCAAAAGATCAAAAATGGAGTCAAGATGCCTCTGACTTTTTCACAACAGTAGTGGTAGACAAGATTGTTGACATCCATATAACTGCCAAATGGGATGGCGGTTATGTTGTTAATCTTACAAATTCATCAAGTGATGGAGAGAGCGATCTCAGCAAGCTGATGTGCACAGCTGGATATGCAGTACAGGATGAGAAAACAACATCAAAAGTTGTCAGTGGGCCTACCGCTCTCCCCACGGCACTGAACCCAGGAGACATTCCATATGATGCATACAAGACAAGTTTCACAGCTTTATCCACTGAGGATTCAACTGGAAAAGAAAGCAGAACTGCCTTCAAGGAGCATTTATTCCCAATAGGAAGCTCATTTGAAGTCAACGTGTCCTTCATTGAAAGTCCAAATGACTTTTGGTGTCAACTGACAAAGAATATGGGCCACCTTAAACTGCTCATGCAAGACATCCAAAACTTCTACACAGACAGCCAGTTTCTGCCCCCTGTGGAGACGGCTTGTGTCGCCCGTCACCCAGGCAATGGAATGTGGTACAGGGCCTTGGTCATCCAAAAGCATGCTACACCTCATGTCGATGTACTGTTTATAGACTATGGTCAAACTAAGACTGTCTCCATTCAAGACTTGAGAAATATAAACCCTTCCTTCCTGAAACTCCGAGGTCAAGCTTTCCGATGCAGCCTGTACAACCTCATTCACCCCACTTCCCATAATACTGTCGAATGGACCGAAGATGCCATCGCCCAGTTTCAGGACTTTGTTGATACTGCAGCAGACAACCACGTGGCACTGAAGTGCACCATCTATGCAGTCATGTTTGATGCCCAAAAAGTGGTCTTTAACGTGGTGGATCTGGAAACACCCTTTGTGAGTGTCTGCAGCCTAATGGTTCAGAAAGGACTTGCCAACCGTGCTCCGTCTAAGAAAGCACCTCCTTCCCCTTTCAGGTTGGACACGTACTACTACTCCACCCACGGCATCAAAACAGGAACGGAGGAGTTGGTGACAGTGACTAGTGTGAAAAGTGTTAATCACTTCTACTGCCAGCTAAAAAGGAATGCCACAATCATCGAAGGACTGGCGGAGAGTGTCAATACCATGTGTCATCAGCTGGAGAGTTCAAACTGCCCCCAAACATTCGGAACAGTTTGCTTTGCCAAGTATACAGATGGACAATGGTACAGAGGACAGATCAAGGCTACACAGCCCACTGTCCTTGTTCACTTTGTGGATTACGGAGACACCATTAAAGTGGACAAATCGAACTTGCTTCCGATCCCTATTGAAGCTAGTGAGATCATGTCCGTCCCTGTGCAAGCTGTGGAATGTGGGCTGTCGGATATCCAAGGTGAGGTTTCCGATGAGGTCAACAGCTGGTTTGAAACTCACATGACAGACTGTACATGCAGGGCTCTTGTGGTGGCAAAAGAGCCAAGTGGAAAACTGCTTGTTGAGCTTTATGATGGGAAAACACAAGTTAATGCCAAGACTAAGGAGAAACTTCGCATCAAAGAGCACAGGATTGAAAACCAGGGACACAATGAAAAGGTCACCAACCAGTGTTGTGCTCCTAAAGCAGCTGGACCAGCAGAAGAAATCCCTAAAAAGAGAAGGATTCCCTATCAAGCACCCTACACAACACCACATCAGAGGCAGACGACTGTCAGGAATGGGAATGTCCGAAATGGTGCAGAGCTAAGAGAAGTCGGTGTCATTGAGATGAAAACCGTTCCCCAGATCGAGACAAAGCGTTTCCCAACTCCCAAGTCACCTCTCAGCCCAGCTCAACAGACTAACTATGTAGCGCCAAAAGCCAAAGTGCAAACTCTACCAAAGTTATCAGACTTGCCCTCAAAATGCATCGAGGCTGGTTTGGAGACAGATGTCTTTATTTCGCACTGCAACAGCCCGTGGAGCTTCTTTGTACAGTTGACCAAGGAGGAAGATGACATATTTTCCTTTGTAGAAAAACTCAATGAAGAACAACAGATGACTGAGACTGTAGATGTCAGAGACTTGCATCAAGGTGACTTGGTCAAAGCAGTGTTTCCAGATGATTCCTCATGGTACCGTGCGGTGGTACAGGAGGTATCAAGGAGTGGGACAGCTTCTGTGGAGTTCATAGACTTCGGGAACACAGCCACTACTTTAGTCTCCAAGATGTGTAGACTAGACACATGTTCCATAGAATGTCCCAGGTTTAGCATTCACTGCCTGCTAAGTGGAACACCAGCTCAGGATGAAAAAGATGAACTGAACCAAGAAATCTTGTCCAAATTCAAAGAAGAAATTGGAGCAGGCGGTGATAAAGAGCTGAAATGCAAGTTTGTGAAACAGTCTGGATCTGTGTGGGAAGTCAGCCTTTGGGACAGTGGCAGACAGGTCACATGTGGCATCCCTCTTAAACATCCAGGAACCTTATCTGATGCGACACCAGAGAGCTCCATGGGACCCAGTCAAGTAAAAGAAAATCCCCCAAAAAGCTGTTCTGTACAAGAGTTGGCACCAGAGAAATTCCCATTGAACAACAATGAATCTGTGTGTTTTTGCAAAGCAGACATTGCAGTTGGACAGACCATGGAAGCCTATGTCTCAACCATCATTGGCCCTCAGTCTTTCTGGTGTCAGTCGGCTAATTCAGATGAACTTGACAAGATCACAAAAATGGTCAGTGAAGCTGGCAGTGAGGTGCAGTGCAAACCAGTTGAGATTGACACCCTTTCCACTGGAAGTCCATGCATTGCTATTTTTACAGATGACGAGCAGTTGTATCGTGCAGAAGTCAGAAGCATAGAAGGAGATTACCTGTCCATTCTCTTTATTGATTATGGAAATGAGTCCCGAGTTAACATAAAAGATGTACGAGCATTGCCTCCTCTGCTGTTAAACATTCCTCCACAAGCTTTCCTCTGCCAGCTCGAAGGGTTTGATGCATCTCAAGGCACCTGGGATGACAAGGCAGCAGACCAGTTGTCAGAGCTGATAACGGACAAGCCTCTTCACCTGACTTTTTTGACAGTGTCCAGTGATGAAGCGGGCCGGACTACATGTTTTGTCCACGTGGAACTTGAAGGCCAAGTGGTAAATGAGGTGATGAAGGCTTACTGGAAGAGCTATACAGTGGACGAACCAGATAGCACTGGCGAGTCAACTCCATGTGCCAATCCATCATTGCCATGTGAATCAGTGCAGATTGGGGAACAAACAGCTGTGATGGATCCCTGTCCACAAGAACCATCTAAAACCACCACAAAACAAACATTTGACACTTTAGTTCCAAGTACAGTTCAAGAAGAACTTGACGATGGGTTCCATGAGGGCCACAAGGATTGTCCAACAATCTTTCCAGGTACAAGTCAGAAGCATGCTGACGAGGACCCATACTTGAAGAGCACACTTGAAAATACAGATTTTGACATTGGCCAGAAAGATGAGACTGAGTCAACCACAGACCTCCTGGATAAAGACAGAGAACCAACTGAGAAGGAGGAGTTTGAAGTACTGCAGACAGTTGAAGAGAGGACAGATTTGCCTGCAGCGTTATCCAACATGGTGGAAGATGATACAAAGACGGTAACCGTGATTGAGATATGTAAAGAGCAACTCAATGAAGCAGAACAGACGGATTGTTTGTCAGACAGTTGTGTTTCCAGTGGTGATAAACTTACACTGGCCTTGGTTGCCAACCAGAACGTGCTCAAAGAAGACTGTGTGGATCAAGATAGGTTGCAGGTTTTATTGTTGGACCAAGCCTCAAGTGTGGTTGACTCAGAATCTGCCCGGTTATTAGAAGAGGTCCCTAAAGAGACAACTTTGCCACATGGTGACCAGAGCCAAGATAATATGTACACAGACGTCTTCAAACTGCATGTAGAGAACACCTTGGAGAGCCCAGAGCCCAGTCACACTGCCCCAGAGGATCTTAAAAGCAAAGATAAGGACTCTTGCGTCACATCTGAAGAGCTCAAAAATCTGCGCAAAGAACTTGAGTCCATAGACCTGAATGAAGAGAGCATCTCTGACACTGTTCTTGAGACTGGTGAGTGACACCCTTAAAATTATAATCACATTTCAAGTGCTTATGACACCTGAATTGATGCACATGACTAAATGTTGTTAGGTTGGGTCAATTGTCTTTCAGAGTTTGGTCGACTTCAGAGGGCCGGGGAGAACATTGCTGTTGGATCCAATTATGTAATCTGGTCCATAGCCAGGAAGACCTGGTGCAAAGTAAAGGTTTTGAAAGTCTTTGAAGACTCAGTCAAGGTAAGATGATGCCCTAATTATTTCTGATTTATTTACATAAATTGTAGTGACAATTAATTATGAATTTTTATTTTATTTTAGGTTCTTCTGGTTGAGCATGATTCTGAAATGGTGGTAGATCCACAGAATATCTTATGCACGTCTTCAGAGTCTGAGCAAGTGTGTATTGCAGCATTGAAATAGGTTTTTAAATATGTTTGCCAACCTTAAGCTCATTCATCCATATTGTGAATGTTTACAGAGTGAACCGGACGAGAGTGAACATCAGTTTGACACTGCCTCGTCAAATGAAGGGTCCCAGTATTGTGAGTTGGTCAACTTGGGGATTTCATGTCTTTGTAAGATTTGTCAGTGCAAGAATGAATTCAGTTGAGTTTCTTTGTTTTATATGTTGATATTTACCAGACTTGGATGAGGATACTGACGACAGCGACAACACAATCTCAGGAGATGACCCCAACAATACAACTTCAGAGAAATTGGTTAAGTATTTAATAATTTGTAATTTAGTTTTTTAAACATTCAGTGTCAAGATGTTGGGTACCTGACTCAACATTGTATGCTTGATTGTGAGAGATTAATGAAATACATTTTGTTTCCCTCAGGCTGTTTTGGATGAGGTGGTTGGTCCAGACCAAGCGGTTGAGGTGCCACCTGAAGACCCAGATCAACTGTGCAGTGTAGCGTCCCTTTAGATTTGAACTATACACATATTGTCAATTTACATACATTTGCATTATATGCTACTTTTAGAAACACAACAATTCTGACTCATCCCAGGTCCGGGACATTTTCGATCTCTCTCCTTCGGCACCATTGGAGGACTGTTGTGGTAGGTGCTCTTCATTAACCTCTGAAATACAACTCTGCAGATATGTTGACCCTTCCTATCTTCATGACCTGTGGTGTGTTAAAAATGTCACATTTGAATGTGTACATTTTCATACCTATGTGCAGAGGAGAGAGTTGAGAGTTCAGATGCGACCACAGCGGATGCCCTATCCTGTATCCCTGCACAGGACAAGGTAAAGTATTGATGGCGGTCACACAGTTTCGATTGATTTAACACATCTGTCCTACATATCATTGCTTTATTTTTTGTTATAGTTGAGGGTGGATGTAAAAGAGGTGCAGCTTTCTTCTGAACCAAATACAGGTACTCAGTTTGGATGTGAAATATGTGTCACACTTGCAGATCTATTTAGCTATATGTATATTAGGGATGTATGAGAATAAACCAAAAATTGAAACAAAAAACTATTTTAAAAGGTGATTTGTATAATTGTATGAATATAAGACTTTTTAAATTGACACAGTAAACCTTCTTGAGGTTTCTGCTGAAACGAGTGTCCTTATCAGACTGAAAATGCGATTTTCCACCAACATTTTTGGCGGCAGAAGTTTGGTGCAGCCCTAGTGTGTATATGTGCCATTTAGAGAATCCAATGCGAAGAGTAACAAAACAACATGAAGTTGACTTTTCAATATCAGCTTACGATACACCCGTGTCCGAGACGGAAGCGGCTGTGTCCGAGACGAAAGCGGCTGTGTCCGCTGATGTGGAGAACGAGTCCAGGGTTATCATCCAAGAAGACAAGGTAACAGAACTATTTAGAGTTTACATTTACATTTAGTCATTTAGCAGACGCTCTTATCCAGAGCGACTTACAGTAAGTACAGGGACATTCCCCCCGAGGCAAGTAGGGTGAAGTGCCTTGCCCAAGGACACAACGTCATTTGGCACGGCCGGGAATCGAGTTTACGAAACCATGACTTCATTTACCACAAAAAAAGTTTAAAATCGAAACTTGGCTTTTTTCTGTTGTTCTTCAGGATGTCCTTGTTTCAGAAGCCTCTTGTCCTGAACAATGTAGATACGGTATGTATGTAACTTGTGACAAGACTGGACCTGCTTGGAATGTCAGTCTGTTAATCTCTTTTTTTATTTATTGGCCTTCTTCAAGATCAATCTTAACCTGTTTGCTTAACCCTAAGTACTATATTCTGTATTGGAAAAAGTCTGATTTGCCATCTGCTAATGGTTTATTTACTGTCTTCAACATTTGCGCTGAAAGAGTTTGAAGAAGGGACCGAGGCAGAAGTTGTGGCCAGTGCTGTCTCACAGGATGGGGTAAATGCAAACATATCGGTTACTAGTTCAGTATTATGTCACAATTATTCTAACAATACTGTTGTCTTTTAAAAGGATATTGTGGTAGCTGATTATGTGAAGGCTTCCAATCTTGATGCTTTTGGTGAGTGATCTTGTCGGTCTATCACAACATTCATGTGCATTAGATGAGTGACTTCTTGGTAATTTGTAGATCTTTTGGTTCACAATCAGTTTAAAATCTTGTTAAGAGTTGGATTGAACCAATGTAACTGCATTGTAAGGTAGTTAGTTCTCTCTTTCTAATGTGTGTTCAGAGCATCAGATGAACTCTGTGACCCACCTCACCTTGAAAGTTGAGGACTGCTCTGACGAGGACAGTGTTATCTTTGTGAGTGAGACTCTCCCTGCCAATCAGCAGTTGAGGGACTAAAGAATGGACTTCTCATCAGATTTTTTTTTTGTGTGGAGATTTTCAAGTTGGGTTTGCCAGTTCATTAAGCTGCTTTCTGTCATCATACACGGCTGTAGCAGAACATTCTTTAAAGAGATGAGCAATTTGTTTCATTGCAGTTACTTCATTTAAACACATTTATTTTCCAGGTGGATTGGCCTTATGCCTCACTCATGTTGATTTGTGTTGATACCATCAGTAAAGTTATACTAACAAGTGGGAAAGTTATTGGGAAAACCTTTGTCCCCACTTTTAACAGCTTTTGTTTGAGTAGAATCTGCAACATTGCGTCTGTTTAAACTAAGTTAGACATTTATTTTGTACAATTGTTAATGTTTCATTGCTGTTGAATGCACATTTAACTGAATTAAGTTTCTGTTCACATCTGAAGTGAAACACGAAAGTGTTTGTTTCAGCAGACAGATATATATATGTCTGCTGATAAATAAATAAATAAATGTGCAGTGTCATCTAAGTCATTTGTTTAAACAATAAATATCCTGATGTTTCAAAACTGACTCATTCTAGTTGAAACTGAAAAGTAGCTCAGAGGTTAGGCAAGTGAAACCATTACTACATCGTCATTTCTCCAGGCCCATTGTTTCTCAAGTTTTCTTTTCTCATATTAAGTGTTTTTTTAGGATGTTAAAGTAGGGTGAGTTTCAGTCACCTAAAAGTTGGAGAAATATTGAAAGTACAGAAATGGCATGGCATAATAATACAGGAATCTCAGGAATCTGCTGAGCCTAAAACTGCTGTAACAGTGTAGTTATTTAATAAGTACTTTTATTTTGGTTTGGTGTATACATATACAAGTTATTGCAGTACAGTGGTGTACAAAGTACATTTCAGACAGCATGATGGATTGAAAAACATGTAAAAGATGGGTAGAAAATGTTACATTTTGATCCAGCCAGGGACATGGTTCTTTAAGGCAGATGATGTATGGAGCTAGTAATCTTCAAGAAACAACTTTTCAGTCATTGCTCAACAAACCTTTAGTGTTTAAAAATGTTTGGTTTGTCTATCAATTCATCGTCTTGTAATTAAGTAATCTGTGCAATCATGCTTGATAAATACATATTAGTTAAACAATATGAGGTCATATTCACAATCTACAAAATGTATAAATCATCCAGGTGCCTTGGGCAATTATCTACAATCACACTGCAACCATAGTTAACATGTTAAAAGAACACAAGCTAAAATATGTTCAAAGACGATGACAACTGATGCATACAATCAAGTATTTGTATGTATTGTATACATCTATGTATATAAACACATCCTAGGAATCAAACTCATCCTAATCAGAAAAACATTTCTCCCAAGAAGTTACTTGCCCAGGCATGGTTCAAATTAACAAAAGTTTTTGAATGATTGTTTTACATTGGACCGTCCATCACTCACATCATACAAGGCTGAGAGTGGCACGCAGGTAAAGTGAGTGAGTGAGCTTGTATTGACTTGCTAATAAACCTCCACTGACAACTAATCCCACTGGTTGATGAGTAAAGGTAGGGTGGGTCAGATGGAAGACTGGAGCAGAGTGATGTTGGTTCCTGGTATGAGGTTCTCATCCTTCCCATCAATTAGATGATCCCACTGGTTGAAGTCTTTCTGAAGACCTGCAAAACAATTCCGTTTTTGATAATCAGCATTTGCTGACATGAGTAATCCTGTTTCTAATCAAATTATATGTCTGGTGACAGACAGGTTTTGCTTTATTAACCAAATGTACTTTTTAATTGAACAGATGCTTTTATCCAAATGACAAAATATTTGATGGGCGACAGGATGTTTTTTTTTACGTTTCTAAAGGTTAAAATATATATTTTCAAAGTTTAGAAAAAAGGCTCTAATGGTCTAACAAATATTTTCCAAAAAATTGTTTTGAAAGGCTGAAAATATTTTCCATATTTTTCCTAAACAAGTTTATGTCATTGATGAGTACTTTATGAGGACTACTGTACTCTGCTTTACTCTACTCTGTTTTAGGTTTCTGTTATCTCCTTTCACTGTGTGTGTGTGTGTGTGGGGGGAAGTTTGACATGACTTAGAATAGAGACATTCCTGATCACCCATGGCCATATATGAGGGAGATGTTCTAAATTGTCGTCATCAAAAAGGATTTCCTGTCTAAAGTGTCATTTTTGTATTAATATGATGTGAGGTCCAGTTTCCTGCATGATACCAAAACAGGTGTAGTAATTGCTACTTTTTACTTTAGTATATGTCAGAGCCCACACTTATCTACTTTAATGAGTGAAAAGGTGTAGTCACTACTTCAACTTAATAAGACCAGAGTCTTATTAAACATGAGTATCTGTACTTCTGCTTGAGTGAAGGATGTGTGTACTTTTGCCATCTCTGCTTCCTTCTCACCCAAGTGTCTTTGCAGGAAGGCTAGACAGGCTTTGTTACAGAGGTCCATGGCAATCAGGGGGTCGATCTCTCCTTTCAGTTTAAGGATCTTTCCGATCCAGTTTCCTGTTAGAAAGGTGAAATCTGGGAAGCTCTGATGGACTGTCCCCCTGCAGAGGAAGCATAGAGATGTGATCCAAAAGCAAACATGATAGACATTTACAAAAAATATATGTATTAAAATAAATGACTTTCTTAAATGATTTCTAAATTGTGTTAATATCATGATCCTAAGCCAATAAAGGTGCCATTCTAACTTGGTTGCTCAGTGAATAAACGGGAGAGGGATCTGCATGCTCGAGTAACCAAGAAAAACAGAGGCCTGTCCTTGACCCACGAATCGAAACTTGTAGGCCAAACTCCTACATTTAGGCTTTTCTGTGTAACTGGAGCAAGCCATTTCCAAGAAGTTGTCTTTACATCGTAGCAGCACATCAAACTTTTGTGAGGTTCATATCGACATTTAAAAGGTTAAATCATATAAGGTTTCGTTTTTAGCGAAATATAGTTTCTGGTTTTCGTTTTCATTCCTTCAACCAGTTCAAGCCTTGCTGGCATGAAAACAACGTTTTTCTTTTCTCCAATGGGCTTGGTCCGTTGGAGAGAATTGTCAGTATGTTTTGGACAGTGTGCCGTACCATGTACAGTATGAGTATGCTACCTTATAGTAATCATTTTCCTCTGAATGACAGCAGAGTCCAGCTTTCTCATTCGGCTGATGTTACCCGCCCACTGGAACTTCTCAGAGTTTATGAAGAAGATGGGCTGCTTCACTCTGGGGTAGATCTCATCATCCAGGGGAAACATCCACGCATCCAAAGCAATTCCGCACCTGCACAGGTCAAAGGGCAAATATTAAGAGCAAGATATGTGGTATGTTTAGTTGAACAATGTCCATGGACTGACCGTGCACAGACCCTATACACAGCAAGCCTAATGTTTCCACTTAAACATACCTGAATTTGACATCCCCCTTGCAAAGAGCTTCAACTACAGTTGCTCCCCCAAAAGAATGCCCCATCACTGCTATCCGACAGAGGTCCATGGAGTTCTGAGGGAGAGGAGGGGAAGAGAAGAGAGGGAGGTGGAAAAGAGGAGGAAGTCAGTTGGTCAGGACAAACAAAACTAACTTCACACTGGAGGAAGTAGTTCATGAGGTTTCAACACAACTATGCTGATGATTGCAAGAACTTATGCTGACACATTTTGGAATCTGTAAGGACCAACCGATTCATGACACTCGAGGTTTACCTCTAAAGTTGTCCAGTCGAACTCTGTCTGCAGCACGTTCTCCACTGAGTTTCCTGAGTGAATTTCAATAAGTCTGTCTAATGCCTGGATGCATTCCTCTGCACGATGTTTCACCTGAAAGAAAATAATGAAGAAAAAAAATCAGGCCAGGTGATTGTTTATGAATTTTATGTATTTTTCAGAATATCAACAAACTCTTCAGGCTGAGATACAGGGATGTGTATGAGCTCAGTGGTAGAGCATTTCAATTAAAGACCAAGATGTCCAAGGTTCAAATTCCCTCCTGTACGCCTCTTTGGAGACAAGTTTGACTGGACTACTTTAGAAGTAAATGTCCAAGTGTGGATAAATTATCAGATAAATCAATCCGTTATTCATAATCAAGACAAGCTGAATACTTTACAATACGAATCATGCTCTTGAGGGTTTAGGTTGGGCTAGGTGGAGTACTATCTATCGTATGTGAAGCAAAAAGTTTGATTTGATGAACCTGTTTATTCCTGAGAGGGAATTCCAACTCCCCAGGCTTCAGGGATCTGTAGTACATCCACTCCTCCACCAGGTTCTCAGGCATGTGTGGAGGGCCTTTCGGAGAAGTCTTGCCCTTATCAGAATCAGGCTTCTCATGGTAGAAGTATGTAGCGGACGCTGATTCATCCCTTGATTAAAACAAGATGACAAAACACACCTCTATACCTGTATGCCTTCATATTTGTTTTCAAGTTTTTTATTGGCAGGTGCACAGAACAACACAAGGTTAGACTGGGCACTGAAATTCTTGGGACAAGAATGAAAGACATGAAAAATACGCACATGCTTAAATGTTTTATTTTATATTTTTATGTTGAACTGGGTCAAACTGGAGCAAGATGAGGCTTAACCTAAACTATAGTGTGCGGCTTTAGGCTGGACTACCATCCCCCATGCAGGTCATTGCTACATGGTCTCTGTAGTCCATACCGGTAAAAATGTGATGACTTGGTATGTACCATTGTCCATGCAACCTTTCCACCCATAGCCTAAAATAAACAATAAACGTCCTGTGGGGAAGGGAGGGGTGTACCTATTGTAAATGTTTTGTTATTGTTAACATGAGTACACCGACCGTCTAATGCAATCTCTTCCATGTCTGTTTAATAGGCTCATACCAATGTATTGTATTGTGAAATAGCCTTGAATGAAGAGGTGACGGGTAGCAGAGACAAAGGACAACAGCCTACCTGTGCTCCACGGATGCCACTATGAATCCATGGGACGCCAATTCGGCACATATGGCTGAATATAAGGTTCTGTAACGCAGAAAACAGACAAAGCTCATGTAATTGCAGCCTTCTGAATGTACTATTTGCAATAATGATAAGACGTGTCTGGTACTGAAGCTATAGCTATAGCAAGGCAACGATTACATGATTACAAATTGGAGAATAACCGATATAAAGTGTGTGCGTACATTGTGTTGCAAAAAAACGATTAAATAGATATGTAAATGTACCTGAAAGCTCCGAGGCCATGGGAAAAGACTACTACTGGGCATTTCTCATTTGACTTAAATGGAGCATTCAAGGCTGCAGGTATTTTGTAGGAACCTTTCGAATAAATCAAAATGAGTTTGTCAATGAAACTCTCAAATCGGTAAAAAAAAAAGATAATATAATATATATATATATATATTTATATAAGAAATATGGCAAAAGTTTATAAACAAATGTTTTACCAAAGAGGTAATTGAAAATCCTGTCACTTATGGTTCTATTGATTTTCATGAAGTCCGCCAGCCCATCGAAATACTCGTGTCTTGGGATCCAGTCAGGCGTGTCTGGATTCTCTGTCTCGACACAGGGATAATACAGACGAAAAAACGTGCCCTATCGACAACAGTTGATTATTTAATTTTAGATTGACGCATTTCATCTGTTAATTATTAGGCTGTTTGTCTTCATCTGATTCATAAACCGGCAATGTAGCTACATAGTGGCTGCCAAGGATGGGTCTTACTGCGCTGACATTATGTTAGGCAAGAGTAGGCTACTTATCTTTTCTCTGAACATTGTCACTTGTAAACAACATAAAACAATGTGTTACCTGCACAGTGTGATCCATCATGAAATCAGTGCATCCAACTGGATTAGGCCCTTTCGCTCGGGGGATTCCCAGGTTATTGCTGCAGGTATTTCCCATTGCTAATAAACTTAGTTTACACCTGTGATCTGTGAAAGGGAGACGATATGGGATTGTCAATTGAGAGGATATCTTCTAGCAGTCCCTAACTTTTAGTGCCATGACAAATGTGTCACAATCTTAAATGTTATTAGCAAGTCAGGAAAAGTAACCTGCTTCCTGTAGTTACAGTACTGTAGTTGTACGATCTGTCAGTTAAAGTGTCATCTCAGTAGTATTAAGTCATATCTGAAGCGAAGCTAGCTAAAGCCATCACTGTCTCGAAATCACCTCAAGTGAACTAGCTAATGATACGACGTTAACGAATCACGAAGTAACTATCATACACACTAGCGATCCATACCTGTCCTTGACCACTCGTAAAACTTCTTTGCTACCGATTGTATGAGTCCTCCATTAACGAACATGAACTTCTGTAGGTGTAGCTTAGCTACCTGTTAGCTATCCTGGTTAGCTAACGCCTTCTAAAAAACAAGACAACCCCCTATAGAGTGGCACAACGGGTGTTTCGCAACATTTGGCCAATCTTATGCGGGAGTGGCTTGGCAGGTAGCTGGCATAGATCCTTCCTGTTAGGTAGAACCAAGGATGCTGTAATATCGCTCCGACAGAACAAATAACCCACAAACAAAATAGCTGGTAATGTCATGACGTTAGCTAGGCAGGGTAGGGTCTGCCTGTCAGTGGCCACGTGCCTTTGTTGATTTGTCTTGTGGTCGGCTGCTGCAGTCTGGGTCGGCCGCTGCTATAAAGTAATGCATGTTGGAAAAATAATAGCAAAACATGTTGATGTCTATATAGCTCAAACCAACTGTCTTCTTTATTTTCACTAAATCTACTTTGACATGTGAACATGTTGTATTCCAATGCTGTAGGGGGCAGTATATGTAAAAATGACTATTTACACAATGTGGGACAAAACAAGAAACGTAGCAGCCTACATGAAATTGACGCTACATCAGAGCCTGTTTTTTCTATATTAGACATTCTCTGGCTACATGATCGAATTGAAGATACTGTAGTGGAAGCTAGCTAGCAAACAGCTTCTACGATGAAACTGGTGAGTGGAGCTACAGCTGGGGCAATTTTCATACCGTTTTATTTGGATGCTACAAACCAAGACCAAACTATCTTTCAACTTGGTAGCTAGACTGCCAGCTAACTAGCTAGCGTTCTCGCGTTGTTGTTTGCATTTATGCTTTCTTAGATAGCATGTGTCTAATTGTATATTTGTTGTCTGCTGTTAGTACTGCCTATCTGGACACCCTACATTGCCATGCAATGTTCTCAAATTTAAATCCACCACCATCATGTTGGACTGTGGGCTGGATACCACGTCTGTCCTCAACTTCCTTCCCCTTCCTCTGGTGCACAGGTGAGTGTGGGTCTATCGGCAGGCCATACAAAGCAGTATTCGCCATATCCATTAACACGACGCTACATTCGTGCTGTACTTTTCCTCTGTAACTATTCCTACTGCCTATGCTTTCTCCTTTCTTTCAGTCCAAGGCTCTCCAAACTACCTGGGTGGATTTCCAAAGATGGCACGGTTAACCTGCAGAAGGTATCACGACATTGTGTACCCAAGTTATCCACGTTTTGATTACTATGTATTCAACTGATGTTGTACCTACCTGTCGGTCTTTCAGGAACTCAAGGAGTGTGCAGGTCGTGTTTTTGTGGACTCACAACCAGAGTTCTGTCTCCCAGAGGTAAAAAATAAAGTTGTACAGCCTTTACCTTCTGAATAAATAGTAGATGTTATGCTATATACAAAATTGTTATCATATGTAATTTACCAGTTTGTGAAGCTACCAAATGGGGCATGGGGGATTATATTAGAATTGTCTTAGTCGTGAAGCACCAAACCAGCTGTAAGACAAACTACACAGCACTATACACACTGTTTGTTTCACCACCTATGTGCAGATTGATTGTACATGTTTTCATTACAGACAGTTAGCCATATTTTGACTATTCCACTTAAGTTCAGATCATCATTACAGGTCTCTGATAACAGCTGTTTACTTTTTTCACTTTCTCTCTTCTCTCTGTCTTCCTCAGAAAGAGCTGCTTGACTTATCCACCATTGATGTCATATTGATTTCTAACTATCACTGTATGATGGCCCTCCCCTACATCACTGA
The DNA here is from genome assembly GCF_963692335.1 of Osmerus eperlanus. Classification (NCBI taxonomy): domain Eukaryota; kingdom Metazoa; phylum Chordata; class Actinopteri; order Osmeriformes; family Osmeridae; genus Osmerus; species Osmerus eperlanus. The sequence continues at coordinate 5,662,925 of NC_085025.1, forward strand.
ACACACCGGTTTCACTGGAACGGTGTACGCCACAGAGCCAACTCTCCAGATAGGCAGGTGAGGGGAATTACATCATCACAGTAACAGCTCTGGGGAATATGTATCATCAAACAGAGTTTGAGTGAGAGTTTGAACTTAAGAGATCACTTGACTTCAACATTTTCAGATTGCTAATGGAGGAGCTGGTGAATTTCATGGAAAGGGTACCCAAGGCTCAGTCTGCCGTCTGCTGGAAGAATAAGGAAATACAAAGGTATGCAAATCTTAAAATATGCTAAGATTGTCTCCTGGGTGGGGTCTACCACCTGTTTTGGGTCATTCTGTGTCATTTTGTGTTTGTAGGCTGCTACCTGGACCACTAAAAGATGTTGCTCATGTGTGGGCATGGAAGCGAAGCTACAGCATTCAAGAGGTCAACTCTGCTCTCAGCAAAGTCCAGCTTGTGGGCTACTCCCAGAAAGTGGTGAGAGTTTCCTCCTGAAAACATTCAGCATAACATCCACACTAACCATAGAGATGCTTATTTTATTGTGTTGCTTTGTGTAATAATAATGCAGTACGTTAAGCATAAGCAGACACTTTTATTCAATGCAACATACAGGAGGGGGATTTGAACCTGCAACCTCTTGATCTGCAGTCAAAAGCTGTACTGACTTAAAACATATCCAATATCTTTGCTGTCCAGGAACTGTTTGGCGCTGTGCAGGTCACGCCCCTCAGCTCCGGCTACTCATTGGGCAGCTCAAACTGGATCATCCAATCCCATTATGAGAAAGTGTCCTATGTGTCTGGATCCTCCCTTCTCACCACTCATCCTCAGGTGAGTCTCACACGCTCAGTACATTTGGCTAAATCTTGAACTTCGTTCAGGATCAAAGAGGGAAATATATGAATTTGAATAAAGCATAAACTGTATTTTCACAACTGGAAAAGTGTTGTTGTACAGGATGTTAACTTGAATATACCTCAACATATCCCTTTTCCAGCCAATGGATCAGAGCTCACTGAAGAACAGTGATGTTCTCATCCTGACTGGCCTCACTCAAATGCCAACTGCCAACCCAGATGGCATGCTGGGAGATTTCTGCAGTAACCTGGGTAAGTTGGCTTTAAACTGAATATTTGTCCTAGCTACCCAACAATGGGACCCTGAAGATTTCTTAAAATCTCTTGTTTTATTTGTGTTGTGTGATTCTAGGAAATAATTTTTAAATGTTAATTTTCATTTATTGGGAACTTTTATCCAGAGTGACATACAGAGGGGGATTTGAACCTGTGATCTCTTGATCTGCAGTCAAATGTTCTTCTGCTGATCTATACCCATCCTTAAACACAAACATACAGTCGTATAGAATGAGCGAGTTTGCAAACAAAGACACAGGAGTCTGCAAAAACTCCACTGAGGAACTAACTGAACCAGAACGAGGCTAAAGTGTCTCCACTGGCCAGTCTTTCACTTGGTGTGACCGAACTGTCCACTGTTGTTTGCAGCCATGACTATTCGCGCAGGGGGCAACGTGCTGGTGCCTTGCTACTCCTCTGGAGTGATCTACGATCTTCTGGAGTGCCTGTACCAGTTCATAGAGAACGCCAACCTCGGAAACACACCTTTCTACTTCATATCCCCCGTGGCCAACAGCTCCCTGGAGTTCTCACAAATCTTTGCTGAGTGGTCAGCATATCTACATTTTAAAATGTCATTTGATTAGTTTGGCAGATGCTTTTATCCAAAGCTACATATACATGACCTGAGCTTTGGAAGAACGTAAGATAGAATATGTGAACAGATAATAAGGCAGTAGCTAATTTACTTATTGTGACTAACATACTCACACAGGAAATCCTTGATTTCTTCTTGTGTACAGTGTTTGTGTGCTAGCTTTGGCAAACTTTCCCTTCTTTACCAGCTTGTCTTCTCTTTATTTCAGGCTCTGTCACAACAAACAGTCAAAGGTCTATCTTCCAGAACCTCCTTTTCCTCATGCAGAGGTAAGACTAGAAACAGTTTCATTATTATGATTATTAGTATTCAGTTACTAGAGCCCTTTGGTCCCCAATTTGGGCAAACTCTAATAGTTCAATCTCTTTAACCGGTCTGTTTAGCTGATCCAGACCAACAAGCTGAAGCACTACCCCACCATCCATGGCAGCTTCAGCAGCGAGTTCCGTCAGCCATGCGTGGTGTTTACCGGTCACCCTTCCCTACGTTTCGGTGATGTGGTTCACTTCTTGGAGCTGTGGGGGAAGTCCAGCCTCAACACCATCATCTTCACTGGTGAGATTAATAAACCTGTGTTGCAGGAAAGACATCTCTCACACACACAATGGCCTTTGTGTTTTAGTTTGACCTGCACCAATTAAAATGTGTGTATGCTCGGGATTGAAGATTTAATTGGAAAAGGCTAATCAAAGGGGATTGTGCACTGAATTTGCCAGTTATAATTGTCAAACCATCAGTACACTTTATTCACTGTAGTTACAAGACTGTGTGTGACCCTGTTTTCCTACCTCCCCAGAGCCCGACTTCTCCTACCTAGAAGCCCTGTCCCCCTACCAGCCTCTGGCCATGAAGTGTGTCTACTGCCCCATCGACACACGCCTCAACTTCCACCAGGTGTCCAAGCTCCTCAAGGAGGTCCAGGTATCCACCGCACACCTCTAATACCCTCATTTTATCCATATCAGATTGGAATTGATTCAGAAAGTAGTTGGGGTGAGTTTGTTTTGAAAAAAAAGATGGTTGCAGCACTACAGGCCCATGCATGTGCTCTCTCATTTGTGCTCCACACAGCCCCTCCATGTGGTGTGCCCAGAGCAGTACACCCAGCCTCCCCTGGCCCAGCCTCACCGCTCAGACCTGATGCTAGAGCTGCAGCCTGCTCCCATGCCGTACCGGCGCTGTTCCGTCCTGAGCCTGCCCTTCAGACGGCACTACGAACGCATCCAACTGCTGCCTGAGGTGGGGACTAGCGTTGATCAATACTTATTTATTAACGGTATACATTTATACTATTTATGCCCTCAATAAATGTATTGAGGGTATAAAGGCTCTTGTTCTGCAGTCAAATACTGAGTTAATACCACTGAGTTATGCTCACCCAAAAAAGAGGATGTTACTGGTTGAATGGTGCTGCAGACCTTTGTGTCAAAGGGAGACTAGGCCCAAATAGCCTCAGGTTGTGTGTGTCCTGTGTTCTGTAATGAGTTGAAGGTGTAATTCTACAGTTGGCCCGGTCCCTTGTCCCCTCTGAGATCAAGCCTGGCATCTCTGTTGCAACAGTGTCGGCTGTCCTACAGTCCAAGGACAACAAACACATGCTCCAGGTAATACAAGATTGGGGTACGCATTATGAAAGGAAAATAATTCAGACCGAGTACATTTAAGTCATTTCATTTGTTATATACATAATAAATGCAGTTTAGCTGCATGTAAATTGATTTATCATGAATACAAAAAATATAATAGTTGTCTTGGAATTCACTTGAATTTTAGACTTTCATCATAAACTGATATGCGATCAGTTGTGTGTGTGTGTGTGTGTGTGTGTGTGTGTGTGTGTGTGTGTGTGTGTACAACTGATTGTCTTTGATCTCTGTGCATGGCCAGTCGGTGCCCAAGCCCCCTCCCGTGGCCCCTAGTAAGAAGAGGAAGAGGGTGATGGAGGATCCCCCAGAGCTGCTGGCCCCCAAACCTCTCCTCAGTGGAGCAATCCCCCTGGAGGCCTTCCTGACCGCCCTCCACAAGGTGAGTCTTGTCCAAGCTTTCTGACTGCTGTATTTCCTATTCTTTTATTCCATTCTCCTAATCAGTGTACGTATTACTAGGCTTCCTAGTGGGAAGCCTAGTAATACGGGGGGGACCACTGATCTACAACCATTTGGTTTGCTTCTGTGCTCTCTGCAGCACGGCATCACGGAGGTGAAGGTGGAGGAGACGGCAGACGGCCACATGCTCCACCTGCAGACCGAGGACACTCTGATCCAGCTGGAGGAGGACGGGACGCACATTGTGTGCGACAACAACGAGACGCTGCGCACCACCCTGCGAGACCTGGTGCTGAGGTTCTTACAGAAGCTCTGAACCCTGACATCAACATCCCCTTCTCCCTCCCCTGTCTGTACCTCCCTCATCCTCCAGGACTGAGTAACAGCTGGTCCTTGATATTTCCTCCATGCTCTATTAATACCTAGGACCCATTATAAGAGAAGTTTGGACTTGGGAGGGTTTAGGAAGTCAACCCATATCGTTGTGTGTTTAAAAGGGGTGTGTTACCATTATCTTACAGTTAATATTTGTAAAATAGCTTTTTTGTAATAAAATTCCAATTTGGAATATGTATTTTTAGACTTAACTAGAACCTCAGCTTTGGTCTTTCTTATGTGAACATGGAACATTGTTAGAATTCTATTTGGGGGTTTGGCAGGTAACACTAGATGAAAGCAAATGGTGCCTTAGAGATTAAATCCAAAAGTTGGTTGATCTGATAATCCTCAATACAGAAGCTTTTTTTTTAAGGACACATTGTATCTTTCTGTGCTATTGTGCAGGTGGACAGAAAAGGCTTGTTACATTTACATTGTCATTTAGCAGACGCTCTTATCCAGTGACTTACAGTAAGTACAGGGACATTCCCCCGAGGTAACTAGGGTGAAGTTCCTTGCCCAAGGCCCGATTCCCTAACCGTTCAGCCATCTGACCCCCCTTATAGGAGTTATAACACCGTGACTGAGCACTATTTACAAGCTTAGCAAAACACGTAATTTGAAGTAAACTGTTTTTTCAGGATGAAGGTATCAAATTAAAAGGTAACTTCCAGGATAATCATTGCAAAATATTTAATTCCATAATTAATCAGTTTACATGCTGCTAAAATACATAATATATTTTCAATGTACATTGACTTAAATATACAGCGTTCTACACAAGGGTAGCTTGGATAACACAGATGTACTATATGCAGAAGATGGAAAGGGTGTTGTGTAGGAAATAAGTGGTTGTGAAGTTAGTGTGAGCAATTTAACCCATCTCTTCCCTTCATTTGTCACGTTAACAGATACTACAGAAAAAACTGCTTCCCTTACATTGGGAGCTATCTGTTTAAGCAGGAATAGAAGTTTGTGAAGTGTTTTAACCAGTTTAAAAGAGCTACAGGTGGCAGTGCGTCTGAGAGGAGACTGGTGCTCATCCACCACATCTCCTTGGTAACCTGAGGGCAGTTTGGTCTTCAGCAGGTCACATGACGCACCTTCAGACACGGAGGTTTATGTGAACTTCAAGTCAACGTCAGCTGTTTCTCTAACCTATAGGCACTTGTAGATCTGAGGGGTCGGAGCAGGTACAAGCAACATTCTTCCAGACTTGTAAACCTTTAAACTGAAATCAAACAAAACAACATCGCTTGAGAAGGGGTTTTCGCCAGATCGATCTACAGAAGTGTCTAACAGGTCAGTGTCCATGTGGGTTCGATTGGTGACGAGTAGTTACAGTCAACCTCCGGATTTGTATTGGTGCCCATTTCTACTTGGACTGCTTCTCTGCGTCCATCAGTGCAGAGCGGATACCAAGCTTCTGAAGTTCCTCCACCAAGTCTCCACTCTGGTGCATCTGTAACAGGATATCACAACCCCCGACAAACTCCCCATTGAAGTACACCTGAGGGATGGTGGGCCAGTTAGAGAAGCTCTTCACGCCTGTGGGAGACAAGGTTTACTGTGAATTACACTTATTGTTGCGTATAAATGCTCATACATTGGTCATAAAATTACCTTGATTCATTGACCAATATTTCAACATTTGAGTGAGTTGTAAAATGAATATCATATCAAATGACAAGTCTGGTACAGTGTAAATGACACTGTTCAGCAAGCAAAGCGTTTGTCATAGCTTCCTTGTTTTTTGCAGAGTTTACGCAAGTACAATGACACCGGCATTATTCTTGGTATTGTCAACGTTGTAACTAGTCAGGCACGTCATGTCCAGCTTTCTACATGTAGGCCCACCACGCCCAGGGTCCGGCTGCAGAATACTGATAAAACGTTAGGAATAAAAACCTACCACTACTTTAAAGTCAAGGGCCAAAAACGAACACACAAAAATGGCTTGAAATAAACGTTTTGTAAACGTTGTCGTTAAGCTAAGGCTAGTCTTGGCTAAGAAGTCAAAAACGTCATGAGTTTTAGCATGAATTCATAAAGACATCAAAACCCAACGAGCAAAACAACAAGCTAACGTTAGTACAACAACTTGTCACACTGACCTTGTCTCAGATCCTGGTCGTCCAACACGTTGTAAGCTGCATAGTCATCCACTCCATGCATCCGGAGGATTTGAACTACGGCATTGCTGAAGCCACACATCGGCTGTGCGGGTGTACCTTTCATAAACACGACAACTTTGTCTTTCTTTATCATGTCACCAAGGTCTTTATGTTGGTCTGCCGCACACATTAGTCGGGCGGACACAAACGAGACATGTCCATCAGCTTGCTTTGGCAGATACGCCAACGAATTCGCCCGCAGACAACGAACAGTCGACCTAAGGAGGTTGTTCATGTTTTCAGTCGACGTCAAACGAGAAATTGAATCACAAATTAAGAGATAGGCTATATTAACTGTCGCACTTTAACACAATTTACAGTCGCGACACAAACATTCTACTCCTCAGTAAGTCAAGGATGGAAGGAAGTAATATGTAAGAACGATCATTCATTGGACTTTACAAAGTCAGGCTCGCGTGTCATTGGTTAAATATTACGTCAATCACTTCGCTTACGCAAGTTTTAAAATGGATTAAACAGAAGTTAAATTATTAGTTTAAAACAAAAATCGTACAAATGATATGAATAAATGTATCTATATCATAGGAAAAATAAACATATATAACAATGACGCAAGTTAAAATAACATGTCATTATCAAACGGTATGTTAGGTGTGTTTCCGGGGTGATATGCATATATACGCGTGTCTAAACCAGAAAGTAAGAAGTCGTTGTTGACGCATTCAATCTGAATTCAACTGAAGGAAGCTGCATGTAAGTATTTCAGGTTTTGCCGTAGAACATAATTGTTAGTCTTTCTTGCCATATAATGGAAATTCCCGCTAATGCTTTAGTGCTATATGTCTAAACATGAAGAACGTTTTTCTAGTAAGCACGACTATCACAGTCCCACAGTCCCTCAATTGCTATCTTGTGATGTAGCTTCAAACAAAGAAAGTTGTTGGCAGCTGAACAAGGTAGCATAAAGTAAAGTCAAAGAAGCTAAGGCGTGACTTCTGGAGTCTCAGGAGTTTCACGTGCGATGTTCCTAGTACATTTCTCCTTAGGGAGTCCCTGCTTTCCACGGTGGTGACAGTGCCGTTTAGTAACCGTCACCTTTCTTGAAGCAGGCAGAGAAAGCATTGCGCGGGGGGCAGATATTGATTGACAGGAAGAGCTGTACCTGACAAACAGTTCGGCCTCCACATCGTCTATCTGACCAGGGCCACCACACCTGTTCAGAATTTCAATTATTGCATTATCCTCAATCATTCGAAAATAATGTATCTACCATTTCTTTTAACAGGTTAGACCCACTTTTCCCAAAGTAGAAAATTATAACGGGTAATTAATTAGCCGAGCAAGAAATTGCCCAATATTAAATGTTTTAATGGGTCACCTAATATTTCTGTATGGGTGTGCTTCTTTTCCAGGAAATGCTGAACCTCTCCGGGCTTCAACTGACCAGATATCCTATAGTAAAAGGCCTCTTTGTACACCAATTGCCTGTAAATTTGTTTCAAAATAAAGTTGCTTTCAATCGGTCACAGGTGTCTGCAACGTTATCCTTGAATGTTAATGCCTTAACGTAATTTTCCATCAAAATACATGTTTCAGATGCAATGAGAAACCCACTTGACGAAGCATCAGGATCACTCCAAGCATCTGACATGTGCTTGTGACATGACGAAAACAAAAGTATAACTGTTCATCCACTAAATAATTGGGTGGATGGTGAGCTGTAGTAGGAGGAGGTTTGGGCGTGTTGAGGCAAGGTACTTAGCTGCTTATCACTGTTTCACAATCTCGTTCACTGAGCTCCATCTCACCTTACCGTCATCCTCCAACGTCTTGGGAGTTTTGTCACACAGGTTCTAGGGAAACATTTAATTGTTCTGGGAAGTCTTGCAGTACTAGTTCAGCTAAGGCTGCTGCCTTTTTGTGACGCGCTTGTCATGAGATGTCTTTAATGGCAAGGCACCTGGATAAGAGCCTATATGATCAGGGGGAATCTACTGGACAGACTAATGTTGGCGTACTCAAAGGTAATTGCATTGACCAGAAATGGGATGTTGAAGTGACGGTGTTAACTTTGTTACTGATGTCAGACGTTGTCTAATCTTGCAGTGTTTTTTGAACAATGTAATTATTTACAACTTTTATTACATGTAAATACTTTTTAGACACTGTCCTTGGCTTGATGACATCTCTTTACAAAATCACAAAATACCATTCAAGCTCATTAACAAAGAAAAAGCTGCATTGAAACCAAATAAAGGCTTATTAGTAACCCAGGGTCATATTAAAATTCAGCTTTCTGGATGAACATATTTGCAGTACCGCTCAGGTCTCATCATGTTCCCTTAGTCATCTACTTGGGCCTTTTACAGTCACAGTTATGTTCACTTTAACATATGTAAAGTTTCTTCAACCAATGTGTAGAGTTGAGTTGTGCAAGTCAAGACAAAGCACCTTCTTCCTCTGCCAGGTGAGAGGGAAGCTATTCAGAAAAGAACTTTCACCAGGTGGATAAACGCACACTTGGAAAAAGTAAGGCACACTGAAAGTTGTCTGAACACTTATCTTACTTGTTGCCATGTTTTGACTTTGAATAGTCACTGGCATTGATTCACATAACTTGAAAGTATGATATGTCAAGTATCAGTCCAGCCAACTAAGTATCTCCCCCAGTTTCCAATAAAGGTTGAAGACCTCTTCACAGATATACAAGATGGCAGAGTGCTCCTGGCGTTACTGGAGGAGCTGTCTGGATGCAGACTGGTGAGGAATAACAGTGCTATAGGTGGACTGACTAACTTGAAATCGACAATGTTTCTACCCAGAGTCAATGATTATGTATGAACATCTATCAAATTGTCAGTGTAACTGACGTGACCATTCTGTTCATAACATATCTACTGCTTAAGTAACCTTCTACTCTTGTGTTCTTTTGCAGTACCACAGATTCAGACCATCCTCATACCGCATCTTCCGACTCAACAACATCGCAAAGGCGTTGGCTTTCCTTGACGACAGACATGTAAGTGACAACTCTGTATTTCCTTGAGCAATAGAGGGCCAGACTGGCATATTTGGCAATATATCCTTGTAGATCAAGATGTAGTTGTACTTTTTATGTTTATTAGTTTTGTTTTTTTTTACAGGTGAAGCTACCGAGCATTGACGTTGTCACTATTGCTGATGGCGTTCCCTCTGCTGTCCTGGGCTTGATCTGGAATATTATCCTATTTTTTCAAGTGAAAAACACTTTCTCTCTTCCTCTTTCACTCCCCCTTTCTCCCCCATGCCTCCCATCTCTCTGACTTGTCTCACTCTCTCCCTCTTTCTCTCTCCCCTCACATTTTCTTTCCTTTCTCAACACTGTCTCTCCTTTTCACTCACTCTCTCTCTAACACACATACATTCAAAATCAGTTAAGGTACCTTTATGTTATGGTATGTCATCTTTTTCCTCTCAGATAAAAGAGGTCACAAGTGGCCTCCAGAAACATCTCTCGTCCAGCCTCTCATCATTACCCATCAGCTGTTACCCTTCACCCTGTGACCTTTCACCTGTCACTGATGACTTCAACCACTCTAACACACTGCCATCCAAGGGCAGGAAGGCTGCCAGCAACCGACAGCATCATGGAAAAGCTATCAAGACACTTCTGCACTGGGTACACAGACGCACATCAAAGTAAGTTAGGAGATATACGAGAGAGTTATAAATGTGTTTCCTTGTATGATTGACTGCTTCTTGTTTACCCAGGTTTGGCGTAAGCGTACTTGACTTTGGAACGAGCTGGAGCAGTGGTCTGGCTTTCCTGGCTCTGGTTAAATCCGTAGCCCCTGGCCTGGTGGACCTGAGAAACAGCCTATCCAGAGACCACAGAGACAATGTGAGGGAGGCCTTCATGATAGCTCAGAGCAGCCTGGGAATCCCAACTCTCCTGGACCCGGATGGTGGGACAACGGCTTCCTGTTATGAGCATCGTCGCAAAATTTGCGTCAAAGAAATATAATAAACCAATATGGATTTATATACATCAAATCAAATAGTAGTTGTATAGCTCTTTTTTAGAAGCAATGTCACATAGGGATTTATTACTGGTTTGACTCTGCTGTGTCTTCTGTTTTGTCATAGATGTGACCCGCTGTGCCCCAGATGAGCGGTCCATCATAACATATGTGTCACAGTTTCCCGAACATTACCCTGGCCCTGATGAAGTAAGCAAATCAAAGTTTGTTTGCAGGAGGAATACTTTGCAATGAAATGCTTACTTTGCAGCTTCTTCAACAATGAAACTAAAGTAAATTAACGTATGAAAACAGCACACTATGAACATCAGTAAAATAGGAAAAAACACAGACATGCAATAGCCTGGGTCAGAGCACTGGCTTTGGGCTGGTGGTACAAAATACTTTAGGTTTCTCTACATTATGTCCAGTGTGTTCTCTCGAACACACTAATATTTTATTTCCATTACAGGACCTTCGCCCTGATTTTGAATCAAGGAAAACTTTATTAACAGGGAGAGATGTCCAACTAACACCAAAGCCCCATGGCCTAACCCCGGTGAAGTCAGTTAGCTTTGGGCCCACGTCCCCCTCTTGTGAAGAAGCACAGACCTTGTCCATAAGCCAGGAGATGACCAATGAGCAGCTACCAAGGATGAAACAGACCAATGGTCCTTCAGATGAGCCTTGGCTAACCCCCGCCCACCTGCCTGAAATTACTTTTTCTAAAGTCCTTCGTGTCCCGTCCCTTCATCAGTCCAAAAGTCCAACACCAGGAAGCAATTCCGCCACTGAAATCAACATTGACAGCCCTGTTTCCTTGAAGTACACTGTGTCCACTAGCCCATTGGGTCTGAGTGCGGAGAGTGCTGATGCAGGAGTGTGGTTCTGGATGGAGACGGCTCCTGAGGAGATCTCCAGCGAGCGCTGCGTAGACGAGGGGATCTTCTCCCAGAGTTCGGAGGAGGGCGTCTACATGCTATCCACGTTGGACTCAGATGAGGAAGAAGCGTACAACTACATCCTTGGTTTGAACAGGGAGGTGTGTGATGTCTTAGGGCCGTCCGATCAAGACTATGGTGAATTGCTAACTTCAGGACTAACTCCCAAGCTTGCTCCAGAGCAAACTCCAGGACTAACTTCTGGGATAACTCCAGGATCAACTCCGGGACTAACTCCAGGACTAACTCCAGTGCTAGATCAGATGGTGGCAGACATGGAGGCTGTCCACCAGAAGGATGAACATTCAGTTCCTGAGCAGGAGATAAACAAGGCTGAAAAAGAGCAAGATGGAGGGATGAATCCGGTTAGCAATGTTAGTAAAGCTACGGTGAGGAGGATGTTTGCTATGAGGATGGAGGAAGAAGACAGAAGGGGCGAGGAAAGCAAAGGGGAGGAAGACCTGAAGGAAGATGGAGGGAGAACAGAGGAGGAGGAGGAAAAAAAGGAACATGCATGTCTGCAATCATATTTTGAAGTGAGGGAGGAAAAGAGGGAGATGAGAGAGGTGGTGGAGGTAGAAACTGTGAGCGCAGACCTAGAGGAGGAAGAGGTTTTGAGAGGAGGGCAAGGGTCTTCTGTGAAAGACATGGTTAGAATTCGATGGAGGTTTAGAGGAGGGGAGGAAAGAACCGTGGAGGAACAAGTGGGAAGTAGCTGGCATGAACGTGAGCCTGAGAAAGAAGAGTTGGAGGAGGACACAACAGAACTAAAACGGTAAAGTAATTCTTTAAAAACATTTACCGTAGAATACAAAATGTAATGGGTCTCTATTTTCCATTCACATTCATTTGCACATGCTCTTATTCAAACTGGCATTCAGCTATCTTTCTAACGGGTTCATGTTTGATGTCTCAACCTTTCAAATTTTTTTCTGACTTTTGTAATTCAATTTTGCAGCATTGGGAGAGTGTATTTCCAGGATGTGCCCTCTAGTGGTGAGCTGGAGGTACTGTTCATCTTGTGGATCCTGTTCTACTGTTGTCTTCTCTTCCCACGACTGGACCTTCGATAGCCTTCTCAGGCACCAGTAATAAGATGTCACAGAACTATTCACAACTCACAGTTCATTTAAAAGCAGTACCTATATTTTATTTGAAAGACAATTCGGAAGAAGAATGTATGCGAACAATTGTTCCACCGTGCCTGGTAGATGAATGGTGACTTTACACTGTGTGCCTGGTACAGACCGTTTCTTGACTCTGACCACCAAAATACGGTTAGAACGATGCACTTCTGACCCTTGATCTTCTGCTGTACTTTCCATATGCAGTTCATGTTGCTTGGATAAACGTTAGCTGCTTTTAAAGACTCCTTCATATACACACTGAAAACTACCAAGTAATTATTTTATCATTCACACAGATACACACTAATCAGTCAAAGCAATATTGAAAAGCTTTATCATATTAAATGTTATATTTTATGTATAGTGCATTGTGTCTACTTTTAATGTAATTAAATGTGTCAATTAGTTTTGTTGTTGATTGATGGTTTGATTACAAACTATTTGAACATGCAGTGTATGGCAAATGTAAAAGTGAACAGTACAGTTTTACCAAGCCAGATGTTACATCACAAATACACAACATGTTTGTGTGTATAATTGTGTGTGGTGTGTGTGTGGTGTATGTGTGTGAGTACTGAGTGTGTTCTGTCAGCCCACACCACACATTCAGGGCCTCTAACAACCACAAACCAAGGCTGTTTGTCTGGAGTTTGCCCCCTCAGGTCAACAGCACTAGCAAGCAGAGATCTATATTCTTTCAACACCCTTGTGTTGGAGTTTGGACAGAGCTGTGTGAGAGTGTGCGCTGAGCTAGCCAGGCAGAGGGAACAAGGAGCTGGGAAAGGATCACAAGAGGATGATGAAGATGAGGACAGAGAAAATGAGCAGCAGGTCATAGCTGCTGTGAATTTTCTGTACAAACTTTGTAGGTCACAAGAGAAGACAGACATTCCCCATGGCCTCGCTGCTGGTTTGACCTTTGACCTGTGGTCAGTCCTGACTAGAAACAAGCCCTATAAAAATATACCCACCCCCCTTTACCCACCCCAGGCTCCTTCAAACATGCCTGACCCTCTCCAACCCCCACTGGGTTATTTTATGAATTTGTTTGTGAATTAAAACCAAATGACAGGCAATTACAAAATGCAGCTGCAAGGATTTGGCTTGTTCGATCTCCATGATTTAATGTCGAATTTTCAGAAGATGATGCTGTAACAAATTTTCATTAACGGAGTCTTCAGGTTTTTTAACTGCAAAAACACTATTAAAGAGGTATTTCTCCTGTCTGAACCCGCACTGCTGATATTTGTTACAATTATGAATCAAATTGGACATAACATTTGTCATGGAGTGCAAAATATGTAACCTGGATAACATTTTCATACTCAGCAATGCTGAGTGCAATCGTCATCCAATCAGGATGCTAATATTGAGGCTGTTTTGGGAGCCTACAGAGGAATCACAGCTCATATACCAGGAAACAAAGGCTGTAAAATGTTTACTTCATTTACTCTGTCTAACAATGATACATTTAATTATGTTTACTGGGAATGTGCCACCTCCCAACCCACATCACAAGAGGAGGCATTGTGAGACTGGTGCTGTTGTGCTGGTTGCATCACTGGATGTTGTTCTGCAGCAAAATCTTTAGATACTCTAAGGTCAGAGGATGGTTGGTCTGGGTTAATAATTAGCCAGGTGTGGTTAGCTGACTCTCACAGGGGCATATATACACTCAGCTCTGCCCACAAACGCTCTCCGGCATTTACGTTTAGTCATTTAGCAGACGCTCTTATCCAGAGCGACTTACAGTAAGTACAGGGACATTCTCCCCGAGGCAAGTAGGGTGAAGTGCCTTGCCCAAGGACACAACGTCATTTGACACGGCCGGGAATCGAACTGGCAACCTTCAGATTACTAGCCCGATTCCCTAACCGCTCAGCCACCTGACTCCCGGCAACAAAGATATTGACGGTAAGGACTGGCTCTCTTGACTAAGGCCTTTCTTTGAGCATTATATATTTATATATACATCCAGTACATTCAGGGCCAACATTCTTTATTTTAAAGAATGGGCTCAGATGGGGAGAAATTGTATTTCAAGTTAAAGAAGCTAAAGGGATGAAAAAAGGCACTGACAAGTTTGATGTTTACAAAATTGTGTGCAAGGTGAACATTTTAATAGGCCTCTGAAGAATAGTATTACAATGTTTTCCCTGAAACAGTTCAATAACTGCAATTGACACTGTGCAGTTAAACTGCATCCTTACGAAGGATATAACAGACCTCTTGGTTGGCCCCGCTGTAAGAAAGAGGTATTCCAGTTATGTACCTCATTCACACTAGATTGTGAGTTCAAATCCCGCTCAGCCCAAGGAAGTAAAGTTACACCCTGTGCTGCTGCGCAGCTTGTACACTGTATCGTGTCCCACACCTCTTCCATGCACGGTTCCATGCAAAGTCCCTTTATATGAAAGTGTCTGCTGAGTGAGTAAATGTAGCTGTGTGTGTGCCTGCTCTAGGACCTGAACATGTGGGGAAAAGCTATCTGTAGTGTGATCGCGGCCGTGCTGCTGTCCGTGGTGTGTGCCGCCCCTCACGAGGGGGATCATGGGGGCCACAGCGAGGACCACCACCATCACCTCCACCACGGCCCCAACGAGCCCCACCACTCCCATGGACAAGGGGAGGATGCCTGCCACAAGCTCGCCCCCCACAACGCGGACTTCGCCATGGCGCTCTACAGATCCCTGAGTGCCAAGCCTGACGCCACACACTAGGATACTCCGCGCTGACCCCGGAGCAGGTCAACAAAGCCTACGAACACCTCCTCCACATGCTGAGTCACGCTAAGGACACCATGCTGCTGGACATGGGGAACGCCCTGGCCGTGAGGGATGGGCATGGGCATGGTGAATGTCTTTGCAGGCACAGAGGACTTCTCTGGCATCTCCGAGGAGACCAAACTGAAGGTGTCCAAGGTACAGTACCATCCAGTACACACCCCCTGTGTATGGGGTCTAAATTATGCAGTGATTTAGGCATTCATTTTCTCTGTACAGAATATAATTTTTTTTTCTGGCACTTACACTTTGAACCCTTTTGGATGGTTTATTTAGTTACTTCTAAATCAGTAACCAGTCTAATCGTACCCCTCACAAAACACAACAAATCGACTTCCTGTCCCCTCCAGATTTCCCACAAGGCCGTGCTGACTGTTGACGAAACCGGCACTGACGCAGCCGCTGCCACCACCATCGAAATCATGCCCATGTCGCTGCCCGACACCATGAACCTGAATAGGCCCTTCCTGGTCCTGATTGTTGAAGACTCCACCAAGAGCATCCTGTTCATGGGGAAGATATCTGACCCCACACCTGACCAGTCACCTGGGGAGGCCACCTGACCACAGACAACCACCAGACAAGACGTCCAGCTGTGGTGTTGTAGTACAGAACACATCTGTAACTTTTATACTGTAACTTTTGTTTTTGTAACATCTGACTTCTACAGTATTGGAAAGTTAAGAATCTATTTACATCAAGGAGTGGTGTGTATTTACTCCCTGAAGTTGAGAGAATAGTGTGTGTACACCACACATGAATCCCTGAACCAATGATGGGAACATGTAATTACTCTTCCTTCAGATAGTTTGGCTTAACCTTAATACTAACATCCTGTACTAGTTTGTTGATGAAGAGGAGGATGTGTTATCCTTCAGTACTTCTGCCGCCTGCATACCGGTACAGTGTAGGAACTGTAATGCTCCTCTTCTGTGAACATTTTTGTTGGATGATAAAAGTAAAAAACTCAAATGAAGTGACTATATTGTTCTTTGTGCTTTCACAGTTATTGTATACTAAAGGTAATTATACCATGGTCTGGGTGAATACTCAATTCTGATTGGCTGCAGGGGTGTCCATTATCAGGTGATATTGTACACCTTGTTGGGCATTATCCCTTACTTAATGTTTGCTATACCACCGGCACCGTGTGTACAGTCAAAATCAACGTCTGAAGAAATGTTTTAGAATAATGAACCCCTACCTGATTTTTTGGGATAAATCAAACATATCCAAACACGTGTTTTCATCAAAAAAAATGTACACTGGTGGTTCCAGGGGAGGGGGGGGGGTCTTTTAGGGAGGGGTTTTGGGGGGGTTCCTCCAGAACTCAACAGGGGTCGATATGTCTGGGCCCTCCATGCTTCAGCATGAAACAACATGTCTGATGTCCAGCATAAAAGAAGGAGCACTTGATTAGTTTTGAGATTGCTTTGAGGATAGATGAAGAAGACAGAAGGGGGGAGACCAGCAAAGGGGAGGAAGACCACAAGGAAGATGGAGGGAGAACAGAGGAGGAGGAGGAGGACAAAAAGGAGCATGCATGTCTGCAATCATATTTTGAAGTGAGGGAGGAAAAGAGGGAGATGAGAGAGGTGGTGGAGGTAGAAACTGTGAGCGCAGACCTAGAGGAGGAAGAGGTTTTGAGAGGAGGGCAAGGGTCTTCTGTGAAAGACATGGTTAGAATTCGATGGAGGTTTAGAGAAGGGGAGGAGGAGGAACAAGTGGGAAGTAGCCAGCATGAACATGAGCCTGAGAAAGAAGAGTTGGAGGAGGACACAACAGAACTAAAACGGTAAATCTTCAAAAACATTTACCTTAGAATGCAAAACGTCATGGGTCTCTATTTTACATTCACGTTAATTTGCACATGCTCTTATTCAAACTGGCATTAATCTAACGGTTTCATGCTTGATGTCTCATATTTAAGAAATGTTTCTGACTTTTGTAATCAATTTGCAGCATTGGGTGTGTATTTACATGATGTGGCCCTCTAGTGGTGAGCTGGAGGTACTGTTCACCTTGTGCATCCTGTTCTACTGTGGTCTTCTCTTCCCGCGACTGGACCTTCGACAGCCTTCTCAGGCACCAGTAATAAGATGTCACAGAACTGTTCACAACTCACAGTTCATTTAAAAGCATAAAAGTATATTTTATTTGAAAGAGATCTCGGAAGAAGAATGTATCAGAACTATTGTTCCACCGTGCTTGGTAGCTGAATGGTGACTTAACACTGTGTTCCTGGTACAGACCGTTTCTTGACTCACCAAAATACAGTTAGAACGATGCACTTCTGATCCTTGATCTTCTGCTGTGCTTTCCATATGCAGTTAATGTCGCTTGGATAAAAGCGTTTGCTAAGTGAATCAAATGTTAACTGTAAATGTAAGTGTAAATCACACAAAGTTGTATTTTTCCAAATGAGTTTAGTTTCATACGAAAACCCACCAGATGGCAGTGTAACAGTGCGTTCACACTGCAGCGGAGCGGGCGGCGCAGGGCGTGATCGGCTTCCAATTCATTTTCAATGAAACCAGGCGTTGACGCTCGCGTAGGGCATTGTGGGAAGGCGAGCGGAGCGAAGCGTTGCAAGTTGGATTTTCTCAACTTTATGTAAACGAGGAGCGTGAAAACGCTAGCGTTGGCCAATCGGATTGGTTTCTTGTTTCTTGTAACGTAGCAACCGTTGGTCATGATAAACATTTCTAGGTTTCACAATTTCAAGATGGAGGAGAAACGTTTCGTATGTGTCTGCACACCCAGTTCTGTTCAGAACAAAATTACTAATGTGACGAGCCTGAATTTAAAGATTACATTAAACTAATAATGCATGGTGCATGGTTGCCGATGTCGTCATTGTTCCTGCTGTGTTTTTATAGCCTACTTTTAAATTCAGTCTCGTCACATTACGTGACTGTTCTGTGCCACTGCTAGCTCGCTAGCCCAGCCTACAAACGACTGGTTGAGTGACCGGTGGCGTAACATGTATTCTACTTTAATCTTGCACTAGTAAAATCTTGCACTTACATAAATGTTGTGTAAAAGTGGTATTTTGATCGATATTGTGAGTACATGAACCCAAATCTGCACGCTTGGCCATGACTACAACAGTGACCTTAGAGAACTACAACTCTGTATTAACTTGTCTAACACGCCCCCGAGCGTGGTGTACTGTGGGAAGGCAAGCGATGCAGAGCGTTAAAAAACGCTGCAGTGTGAACGCAGCGTAACAGTGCGTTCACACTGCAGCGGAGCGGGCGGCGCGCGGCGTCGGCTTCCAATTCATTTTCAATGAAACCAGCCGTTGACGCTCGCGTAGGGCATTGTGGGAAGGCGAGCGGAGCGGAGCGTTGCAAGTTGGATTTTCTCAACTTTATGTAAATGAGGAGCGTGAAAACGCTAGCGTTGGCCAATCGGATTGGTTTCTTGTTTCTTGTAACGTAGCAACCGTTGGTCATGATAAACATTTCTAGGTTTCACAATTTCAAGATGGAGGAGAAACGTTTCGTATGTGTCTGCACACCCAGTTCTGTTCAGAACAAAGTTACTAATGTGACGAGCCTGAATTTAAAGATTACATTAAACTACTAATGCATGGTGCATGGTTGCCGATGTCGTCATTGTTCCTACTGTGTTTTTATAGCCTACTTTTAAATTCAGTCTCGTCACATTACGTGACTGTTCTGTGCCACTGCTAGCTCGCTTTTGTTGTTGATTGATGGTTTGATTACAAACAGTTTGAATATGCAGTGTATGGCAAATGTAACAGTGAACAGTACAGTTTTACCAAGCCAGATGTTACACAACATGTTTTTCGTGTAGTTGTGTGTGGTGTGTGTGTGTGGTGTATGTGTTTAAGAGTACTGAGTGTGTTCTGTCAGACCACACCACATATTCAGATCTTCTGAGAACCACAAACCAAGGCTGTTTGTCTGGAGTTTGCCCCCTCAGGTCAACAGCACTAGCAAGCAGAGATCTATATTCTTTCAACACCCTTGTGTTGGAGTTTGGACAGAGCTGTGTGAGAGTGTGCGCTGAGCTAGCCAGGCAGAGGGAACATGGAGCTGGGAAAGGATCAGAAGAAGATGATGAAGATGAGGACAGAGAAAATGAGCAGCAGGTCATAGCTGCTGTGACCTTTCTGTACAAACTTTGTAGGTGGTCACAAGAGAAGACTGATATTCCCTATGGCCTCATTGCTGGTTTGACCTTTGACCTGTGGTCAGAGTCCTGACTAGAAACAAGTCCTATCAAATTCTATCCACCCCCCTCTACCCACCCCTGGCTCCCTCAAACACTCCTGACCCCCTCCACCATCCGCCAGGTCCCCTCCCATGGGCCCCTCCACCACCGCTGACCCCCTCCACCACAACTTCCACTCGAACCTGGGTACACTGGCCTCAAGCTAACTCAGACTGTGTGGTGTGTGTGTGTGTGTGTGTGTGGGGGGGGGGGGGGGGCGAGGTGAAAGTGTATAAATGTGTGCTTCTGTACTTTTGTTTTAGTATGTGTGGGCGTGTATTGATTGATTGCAACTGTGTTGAAATCCCTCTCTCACTCTGTCCCTTTCTGTTGTGATATCTGTTTAGCACAATGATGAATGATCCTGGGCTGATTCCTATTCAGCAATAATTACAGCTTTCATGCAGATTCAAGCCATAACAAGACAGCTGCTTAAACAGAATCCATCTCCTCTCCTCCTCTGTTGTTCCTTGCAGTCTCCTCAGGCTGATAACAGGTCTCAAGAGAGGAGGATCTCCCGGCCTATTTACTTTGACAGGCCTCACATGCTCATTGTTTACTCTACGTTTTCATGTTTCATCATTCACATGCTACTTTAGTGTTTCCACCATCCCCACTTGAGAATTCAAGAATGTACGCTGTTGACCTTGGAACTTCTACAATTCCAGATTACCCATGCCAGCCACATCTCTGTGTCTGCTTTTGAAAATGTGGTTGGTGGTTTATGTTAAATTATTTTATGTATTGGTTTGTGAATTAAGATTTGCAAGGATTTGACTTGTTTGAAATTACATTTAATGTGGAATTTTCAGAAGACGATGCTGTAACACATTTTCATTAACTGAAACTTCAGGTTGTTGTTTTTTTTTTTTTACAGCAAATACACTATTAAAGAGGGATTTCCCCTGTCTGAACCCACACTGCTTCAGGCTGGATTTTACATGACGTCACTCAGGTCATTTTGCTCGAAAACCAATTTAAGCTACACAACCACAGCACCATAACACATGTTCAGAATCAGCAGTTATTGGGTTCAACTAGGTTTAGTCTCCCCACAGACCTCCCACTGTGGCAGCATGTGACTGACATGCTGATATTTGTTGAAATTATGACTTGAATTGGACACAGTATTTGTCATGGAGTGCAAAATATGTCACCTGAATACAATTGTCCTACTGATTGCATTCAGCAACGCTGATTGCAAATATCATCCAATCAGGATGCTAATATTAGGGCTGTTTTGGGGGCCTACAGAGGAATCACAGATATTACCAGGAATCAAAGGCTGTAAAAGCTTTACTTCATTTACTTTTTCTAACACTGATACATTTAATTGGCGGCATTCAATTGGAGGCATTGTGAGACTGGTGCTGTTGTGCTGGTTGCATCACTGGCTGTTGTTCTGCAGCCACATCTTTAGATACTCTAAGGTCAGAGGATGGTTGGTCTGGGTTAATAATTAGCCAGGTGTGGTCAGCTGACTCTCACAGGGGCATATATACACTCAGCTCTGCCCACAAACGCTCTCCGGCAACAAAGATATTGACGGTAAGGACTGGCTCTCTCTTGACTAAGGCCTTTCTTTGAGCATTATATATTTATATATACATCCAGTACATTTAGGGCCAACATTCTTTATTTAAAAGAATGGGCTCAGATGGGGAGAAATGGTATTTCAAGTTAAAGAAGCTAAAGGGATGAAAAAAGGCACTGACAAATTTGATGTTTACAAAATTGTGTGCAAGGTGAACATTTTAATAGGCCTCTGAAGAATAGTATTACAATGTTTTCCCTGAAACCGTTCAATAACTGCAATTGACACTGTGCAGTTAAACTGCATCCTTACGAAGGATATAACAGACCTCTTGGTTGGCCCCGCTGTAAGAAAGAGGTATTCCAGTTATGTACCTCATTCACACTAGATTGTGAGTTCAAATCCCGCTCAGCCCAAGGAAGTAAAGTTACACCCTGTGCTGCTGCGCAGCTTGTACACTGTATCGTGTCCCACACCTCTTCCATGCACGGTTCCATGCAAAGTCCCTTTATATGAAAGTGTCTGCTGAGTGAGTAAATGTAGCTGTGTGTGCCTGCTCTAGGACCTGAACATGTGGGGAAAAGCTATCTGTAGTGTGATCGCGGCTGTGCTGCTGTCCGTGGTGTGTGCCGCCCCTCACGAGGGGGATCATGGGGGCCACAGCGAGGACCACCACCATCACCTCCACCACGGCCCCAACGAGCCCCACCACTCCCATGGACAAGGGGAGGATGCCTGCCACAAGCTCGCCCCCCACAACGCGGACTTCGCCATGGCGCTCTACAGATCCCTGAGTGCCAAGGCTGACGGCAAAAATGTATTCTTCTCCCCCCTGGGCATCGCCACCGCACTCTCCATGCTGTCGCTGGGAGCCAAGGGCGAGAGCCACAGCCAGATCTTCTCCACACTGGGATACTCCGCGCTGACCCCGGAGCAGGTCAACAAAGCCTACGAACACCTCCTCCACATGCTGAGTCACGCTAAGGACACCATGCTGCTGGACATGGGGAACGCCCTGGCCGTGAGGGACGGCTTCAAGCCCCAGGAGAAGTTCCTGAACGACGCCAAGCACTTTTACTCCAGCGAGGCCTTCAATGTCGATTTCAAGAACACGGAGCAGGCTGCGGCTCAGATCAACAAGTTCATCGCTCAGAAGACGCAGGACAAGATCACGGACCTGGTGAAAGAGCTGGACCCTGACACCGCCATGGTGCTGATCAACTACGTCCTCTTCAGAGGTAGGACGCGTGATGTTCCCCTCAAACGGTAGCAGTATGTTTGAGGGTTCGGGAGGGTGTGTTCTGTGAACGTGGATCGGGAGTTTGATATCGATTCATTCAGTTCTTTATAATTGAGATTACATCTCAAATGTCTCTATCCCCCAAAATCAGAAAAAAGGTCAACAAATATACATACAATTTAAAAAAATGTTTTATTTTCTGTAGGAAAGTGGGAGAAGCCGTTTGAAGCTAAACTGACAAAGAAGGCCTCCTTCCAGGTGGACCAGAACACCAAGGTTGAGGTGGACATGATGAAGAAGACGGGCCGCTATGACTTCTTCCAAGATCCAGACAACTTCACCAGCGTCATCATGCTGCCCTACAAAGGCAACACCTCCATGATGGTCATCCTGCCCGATGAAGGCAAGATGAAGACTGTGGAGTCGTACCTCAACAAGGACTACATCAAGCACTGGCACAACTCAATGTTCAGAAGGTTGGACTCTTACAAATTAATGTATTTTGATGAATGAATCAAGGCCTCAGGTTTGTTTTCAAAGCTGGGTGGGACAGCTTTTTTTTTTTTTTTACTGAGGATGCGGCTTTTGAATGTAATTTTCTTAATACAGAGGGAGACAGATTTGCCGTTTTCAAAAAGTGGACGGGACATTTTCATGTATAGTGAAACCTACACGCCTGGAATGAATGAGTGATTTTTCTCTTTTGAAGACATGAGTTACTGACAAAAAACTATAGCTTGTAGATCAGGGGTGGTTAACTGTAGTTTTGGGGACCTGGGTTGTGTGCAGTCCTACTTTGTGTTTACTTACCAGATTCTGATTCAGGTCTTAATGTTTACTTTTGCACACAAAGGGACAGGTTGGATTTAACCAGAAATGCGGTTTTTATGTTCTTTTAAAATATTTATATATTTTACAGATTCATTTATTCTATGTTACATTCCAAGGCAGAATCATTTGCTTCCTTTATTCAGATACTTTAGTACTGCAGTTGTGTGTATCCTAATCGTTTTTTAACTTATGTCATCTTAATGTTACCTGAACACATGAATTTCCCTGGGGATCAAGGAATTTAAACAATTTAAATTTAAACTTGTGTCTGTTTTTCAGCTCTGTGGATTTGTTCATGCCTAAGATCTCCATCTCTGCCTCCTCCTCGCTGGGCGAAATTCTAAAGAACATGGGCATGGTGAATGTCTTCGCAGACACAGCGGACTTCTCTGGCATCTCCGAGGAGACCAAACTGAAGGTGTCCAAGGTACAGTACCATCCAGTACACACCCCCTGTGTATGGGGTCTAAATTATGCAGTGATTTAGGCATTCATTTTCTCTGTACAGAATTTTAAAAACAATTCTGGCACTTACACTTTGAACCCTTTTGGATGGTTTATTTAGTTACTTCTAAATCAGTAACCAGTCTAATTGTACCCCTCACAAAACACAACAAATCGACTTCCTGTCCCCTCCAGATTTCACACAAGGCCGTGCTGACTGTTGACGAAACCGGCACTGACGCAGCCGCTGCCACCACCATCGAAATCATGCCCATGTCGCTGCCCGACACCATGAACCTAAACAGGCCCTTCCTGGTCCTGATTGTTGAAGACTCCACCAAGAGCATCCTGTTCATGGGGAAGATATCTGACCCCACAGCTAACTAACCTGACCAGTCACCTGGGGAGGCCACCTGACCACAGACAACCACCAGACAAGATGTCCAGCTGTGGTGTTGTAGTACAGAACACATCTGTAACTTTATAACTTTTGTTTTTGTAACATCTTCTATAGTATTGGAAAGTCAAGAATATAAGTACTTGCTCCCTGAAGTTGAGAGAATAGTGTGTGTACACCACACATGAATCCCTGAACCAATGATGGGAACATGTAATTACTCTTCCTTCAGATAGTTTGGCTTAACCTTAATACTAACATCGTGTACTAGTTTGTTGATGAAGAGGAGGATGTGTTATTCTTCAGTACTTCTGCTGCCTGCATACCGGTACAGTGTAGGAACTGTAATGATTCTCCTCTGAACATTTTTGTTGGATGATAAAAGTAAAAAACTCAAATGAAGTGATTGTATTGTTCTTTGTGCTTTCAGTTAGTGTACACTAAAGGTAATTATACCATGGTCTGGGTGAATGCTCGATTCTGATTGGCTGCAGGGGTGTCCATTATCAGGTGATATTGTACACCTTGTCGGGCATTATCCCTTACTTAATGTTTGCTATACCACCGGCACCGTGTGTACAGTCAAAATCAACGTCTGAAGAAATGTTTTAGAATAATGAACCCCTACCTGATTTTTTGGGACAAATCAAACATATGTTTTCATCAAAGAAAATGTACACTTTGGTGGTTCCAGAGATGATCTTTTGGGGAGGGGGGGGGTCTTTTAGGGAGGGGTTTTGGGGGGGTTCCTCCAGAACTCAACAGGGGTCGATATTTCTGGGCCCTCCATGCTTCAGCATGAAACAACATGTCTGATGTCCAGCATAAAAGAAGGAGCACTTGATTAGTTTTGAGATTGCTTTGAGGATAGATGAAGACAGAAGGGGGGAGACCAGCAAAGGGGAGGAAGACCTGAAGGAAGATGGAGGGAGAACAGAGGAGGAGGAGGAAAAAAAGGAGCATGCATGTCTGCAATCATATTTTTAAGTGAGGGAGGAAAAGAGGGAGATGAGTGTGATGGCATTTTTTGATATAGTTACTAAGAGTGTATTTTTAATAGACTGAGGTCGTGTTTAAACAAATGGATGTTGCAGTTGGTCTTAAGGTATTTATGGTGTTGGTTTATGATGCCTGATTGAGAAGCTAGGGGCACGGAGGTTGGGGGATGTTTGAGTTCTGTGGCCTAAAGGGAGAAGGGTAGATGGATCAGTTGATCTAGCAGCTCTGACCTTTTGGCCAAGGAGATTGTGTCCTGTGTCCTGTTTGTGTTTCATTAAGGGTATCCTTACTGTCCTCATTTAGAGAAAGAGCCGTGACATCAAAAGACTTTGGTATCTTGACCTGGGGGGTTATATTGTCTTAACTGTCACTGACCAGTGTTAACCAATCACAGAGACCACTGCATTGATGAATTGATCATTTATTAGGGCATCTGTTGAAAGTGTATAAAAGCACAAGCTTTATGAGTGTTCTTCATCACTCTTGCGAACAACCTGTGGCTAGCACCTCCTTCGTTAGACTGATCACAAAGTACTTTGTTAATTCTTAAATTGTACAAGCTAAATAAATTTTATTGAAACCGCCATCCCTTGACTATTCAAATCTACACAGTGCCACTAGAATTTTTCCTTCACATGAGAGAGGTGGTAGAGGTAGAAACTGTGAGCGCAGACCTAGAGGAGGAAGAGGTTTTGAGAGGAGGGCAAGGGTCTTCTGTGAAAGACATGGTTAGAATTCGATGGAGGTTTAGAGGAGGGGAGGAAAGAACCGTGGAGGAACAAGTGGGAAGTAGCTGGCATGAACGTGAGCCTGAGAAAGAAGAGTTGGAGGAGGACACAGCAGAACTAAAACGGTAAAGTAATTCTTCAAAAACATTTACCGTAGAATGCAAAACGTAATGGGTCTCTATTTTACATTCACGTTAATTTGCACATGCTCTTATTCAAACTGGCATTCAGCTATCTTTCTAACGGGTTCATGTCTGATGTCTCAACCTTTCAATGTTTTTGGGGACTTTTGTACTTCAATTTTGCAGCATTGGGAGAGTGTATTTCCAGGATGTGCCCTCTAGTGGTGAGCTGGAGGTACTGTTCATCTTGTTGATCCTGTTCTACTGTTGTCTTCTATTCCCGCGACTGGACCTTCGACAGCCTTCTCAGGCACCAGTAATAAGATGTCACAGAACTGTTCACAACTCACAGTTCATTTAAAAGCAGTACCTATATTTTATTTGAAAGAGATCTCGGAAGAAGAATGTATCAGAACTATTGTTCCACCGTGCCTGGTAGCTGAATGGTGACTTTACACTGTGTGCCTGGTACAGACCGTTTCTTGACTCACCAAAATACAGTTAGAACGATGCACTTCTGATCCTTGATCTTCTGCTGTGCTTTCCATATGCATTTAATGTCGCTTGTATAAAAGCGTTTGCTAAGTGAATCAAATGTTAACTGTAAATGTAAGTGTAAATCACACAAAGTTGTATTTTTCCAAATGAGTTTAGTTTCATACGAAACCCCACCAGATGGCAGTGTGAAGGCTTGCTTGACAGCCATCTGAGTATAACGAATTAGCTTTCATTGCTAAAACCCGCATGTGTTAACCCTTGTGTTATCTTCGGGTCATTCTGACCCATCAGTCATTGTGACCCACCGTCGTATTGCGACAAATTTACCTCATACAAAAACAAAGTGAAGCATTTTCTTTTAACTGTCGGGCTGTCTCAGACCCCCCACATTGGAATGGTTAAAAGAAAATTATTTTTATTTGTTTTTGTATTGGGTAAAATTGGGTAAACACAACAATGGTTCGTTATGAACCTTTGGGTCATGTGACCCGAAGGCAGCACGAGGGTTAAGTCATTAGTATCCCTGCTTTATTTACTAAAGCTAGTTGCTTTTAAAGACTCCTCACTGCTTCATATACACACTGAAAACTACCAAGTAATTATTTTATCATTCCCACAGACTACAATAATCAGTCAAAGCAAGATTGAAAAGTTTATATTAAATGTCATATTTTATGTACAGTGCATTGTGTTCAATTTTAACGTAATTACATGTGACAATTCATTTTGTTGTTGATTGATGGTTTGATTACAAACAGTTTGAATATGCAGTGTATGGCAAATGTAACAGTGAACAGTACAGTTTTACCAAGCCAGATGTTACACAACATGTTTTTCGTGTAGTTGTGTGTGATGTGTGTGTGGTGTATGTGTGTAAGAGTACTGAGTGTGTTCTGTCAGACCACACCACATATTCAGATCTTCTGAGAACCACAAACCAAGGCTGTTTGTCTGGAGTTTGCCCCCTCAGGTCAACAGCACTAGCAAGCAGAGATCTATATTCTTTCAACACCCTTGTGTTGGAGTTTGGACAGAGCTGTGTGAGAGTGTGCGCTGAGCTAGCCAGGCAGAGGGAACATGGAGCTGGGAAAGGATCAGAAGAGGATGACGAAGATGAGGACAGAGAAAATGAGCAGCAGGTCATAGCTGCTGTGACCTTTCTGTACAAACTTTGTAGGTGGTCACAAGAGAAGACTGATATTCCCTATGGCCTCATTGCTGGTTTGACCTTTGACCTGTGGTCAGAGTCCTGACTAGAAACAAGCCCTATCAAATTCTATCCACCCCCCCCTGGCTCCCTCAAACACTCCTGACCCCCTCCACCATCCGCCAGGTCCCCTCCCATGGGCCCCTCCACCACCGCTGACCCCCTCCACCACAACTTCCACTCGAACCTGGGTACACTGGCCTCAAGCTAACTCAGACTGTGTGGTGTGTGTGTGTGTGTGTGTGTGTGTGTGTGTGGGGGGGGGGGGGGCGAGGTGAAAGTGTATAAATGTGTGCTTCTGTACTTTTGTTTTAGTATGTGTGGGCGTGTATTGATTGATTGCCACTGTGTTGAAATCCCTCTCACTCTGTCCCTTTCTGTTGTGGTATCTGTTTAACACAATGATGAATGATCCTGGGCTGATTCCTATTCAGCAATAATTACAGCTTTGTGCTTCAGTAAGCGGCAGCCAGCATGCAGATTCAAGCCATAACAAGACAGCTGCTTAAACAGAATCCATAAACACATTGATTGTTGATTTCCCTGGGCCGGGACCCTCTCTATCCCTCCCTCCTCTCCCTCCCTCCCCCTCTCTCTCCCCTTCCTTCTGCCTCTCCTCCTCTGTTGTTCCTTGCAGTCTCCTCAGGCTGATAACAGGTCTCAAGAGAGGATCTCCCGGCCTATTTACTTTGACAGGCCTCACATGCTCATTGTTTACTCTACGTTTTCATGTTTCATCATTCACATGCTACTTTAGTGTTTCCACCATCCCCACTTGAGAATTCAAGAATGTACGCTGTTGACCTTGGAACAATTCCAGATTACCCATGCCAGCCACATCTGTGTCTGCTTTTGAAAATG
The DNA here is from genome assembly GCF_963692335.1 of Osmerus eperlanus. Lineage (NCBI taxonomy): Eukaryota > Metazoa > Chordata > Actinopteri > Osmeriformes > Osmeridae > Osmerus > Osmerus eperlanus. Next base: position 5,691,155 of record NC_085025.1, read on the forward strand.
TGGTTGGTGGTTTGTTAAATTATTTTATGTATTGGTTTGTGAATTAAGACCAAATTATAGGCAATTACAAAATGCAGCTTCAAGGATTTGACTTGTTTGAAATTACATGATTTAATGTGGAATTTTCAGAAGATGATGCTGTAACACATTTTCATTAACTGAAACTTCAGGTTGTTTTTGTTTTTTTTACTGATGTTCAGTTCCCACTTGAGGTCCTGGGAGAGGATGGTGCCCAGGAAGCGGAAGGACTCCAGTGTTGACTGGGGAGTCACACAGGGTGATGGGGGGTGAGTGGGGCTGTGTTCCTCCTGAAGTCCACCACCATCTCCACTGTCTTAAGAGCATTGAGCTCTAAGTTGTTCTGGCTGCACCAGGTCACCAGGTTGGCCGCTTCCCACCTATAATCAGACTCGTCTCCACCAGAGATGAGCCCAATAAGGGTGGTGTCGTCCGCAAACTTCAGGAGTTTGACGGATGACTGGAGGTGCAACTGTTGGTGTACAGGGAGAAGAGCAGAGGAGAAAGGACGCAGCCCTGAGGTGATCCGGTGCTGATGGACCGGGAGTCAGAGACTTGTGTTCCCAGCTTAACGCACTGCTTCCTGTCAGACAGGAAGTCTGTGATCCACCTGCAGGTGGAATCAGGCACGTTCAGCTGGGAGAGCTTGTCCTGAAGCAGGGCGGGGATGATGGTATTGAAGGCAGAGCTGAAGTCCACAAACAGGATCCTGGCATAGGATGCTGGGGAGTCCAGGTGCTGTAGGGTGAAGTGGAGGGCCATGTTAACTGCATCGTCCACAGACCTGTTGGCTCTGTAGGCAAACTGCAGGGGGTCCAGTAGAGGGTCAGTGATGGATTTAAGGTGTGCCAGCACCAGGCGCTCGAAAGACTTCATTACCACAGAGGTCAGGGCGACGTGTCTGTAGTCCTTATGTCCTGTTGGCCTTGGCTTTTTGGGCACAGGGATGATGGTGGAGGACTTGAGACAGGCTGGCACATGGCATGTCTCAAGGGAGGTGTTAAAGATGTAGGTAAACACCGGAGACAGCTGGTCAGCGCAGTGCTTGAGGGTGGCTGGAGAGACAAGAGTCCGGCCCAGCTGCTTTGCGGGGATTCTGCCTCTTGAAAAGTCTGTTAACTTCACCCTCCTGAATGGAGAGTCGTCACTGTAGAGGGGGGAGGTGGGAGGCCTCCTGGGTGGGAAGGGGTAGTTCAGGACTGTCCAATTGTCTTTCAAATCTGCAGTAGAACTCATTCAGGTCGTTGGCCAGGCGGGAGTCGTTAGTGGAGTGGGGGGCTCTGGGCTTGTAGTTGGTAATCTGCCTGAGCCCTCTCCAGACAGAAGCAGAGTCGTTTGCAGAGAATTGGTGTTTTAGTCTCTCTGAGTAGTCGTTTAGCCTCCCTCACCGCCTTGCTAAACCTGTTCTTTGAGTCCTTGAAACTGTCTTTGTCCCCACTCCTAAACTCGGCCTCTTTCCCTGACCTCAACCTTCTGAGTTTAGCTGTAAACCAGGGTTTGTCATTGTTGTAGCTTACCCTGGTGCGTGTTGGTATACAGCAGTCCTCACAGAAGCTGATGTATGATGTCACAGCCTCTGTGAGCTCATCCAGACTATTGGTAGCAGTCGTGAACATGTCCCAGTCAGTGCAGTCCAAGCACGCCCGCAGATCCTCCATAGCTTCACTGGTCCACTGTTTTGATGTCCTCACAGCAGGCTTACAGCGCTTTAGCTTCTGCCTGTATGCAGGAATCAGGTGGACCATGGCGTGGTCAGAGTGACCCAGTGCTGCTCGGGGGACCGCATGGTATGCTTTGCTAATTGTAGAGTAGCAGTGATCCAAGGTGTTTCCTTCTCTGGTAGGGCATTTGATGAATTGTCTATATTTTGGGAGTTCTTGAGTGAGATTGCCTTTGTTAAAGTCGCCTAGCACAATAACCAAGGAATCCGGATTGTCATGCTCCACACTCAGTATCTGGCTGGCGAGCACACGTTGAGCCTCGTTGACGCTAGCCTGCGGAGGCATGTAGACGCCAACCAGAATGAATGATGCAAACTCTCGTGGCGAGTAAAAAGACCTACAGTTAATAAAAAATGATTCCAGATCAGGAGAACAGTGCTGCAGAATCACTGTCACATCTTCACACCAGCCACTGTTAATGTAAAAACAAATACCACCACCTTTCGTTTTCCCAGAGAGCACAGGGTCACGATCCGCTCTCAGCAGTTTGAAACCTGCTAGCTGTAGCGCAGTCTGGGATCAGTTCACTCAGCCATGTCTCCGTAAAGCACAAAACGGAAGATGAATGAAAGTCTCTGTTTTTCCACACCAGTAGCTGAAGTTCATCCAGCTTGTTGCTCAGTGAACGCAAGTTGGAGAGAAATATCCCCGGTAACGCTGTGCGTGCCCCACGCCAACGGAGTCGCACCAGAGCACCGGCTCGTTTGCCTCTCCTACGGCGCTTCGCTGCTAGGACAAAGCCGAGGGCGGCTTTGACTATAATTCCCACTAATTCTGCCGCTGGAAGCAGAAAAGTGGGAAATAAATCCACAGGAGTTGTAGTCCTGATGTTTAGAAGTACTTCTCTAGTTAGAGAACCCCGGAAATCTTGGCAGAACACTGAATTAACAGACAAAACAAGACAAAAAAGAGCGCACCTAACGACCGAGGCAGCCATCATCGGCGCCATCTTGGATCAGAAGATTATGACTTGAATTGGACACAGTATTTGTCATGGAGTGCAAAATATGTCACCTGAATACAATTGTCCTACTGATTGCATTCAGCAACGCTGATTGCAAATATCATCCAATCAGGATGCTAATATTAGGGCTGTTTTGGGGGCCTACAGAGGAATCACAGATATTACCAGGAATCAAAGGCTGTAAAAGCTTTACTTCATTTACTTTTTCTAACACTGATACATTTAATTGGTGGCATTCAATTGGAGGCATTGTGAGACTGGTGCTGTTGTGCTGGTTGCATCACTGGATGTTGTTCTGCAGCCAAATCTTTAGATACTCTAAGGTCAGAGGATGGTTGGTCTGGGTTAATAATTAGCCAGGTGTGGTCAGCTGACTCTCACAGGGGCATATATACACTCAGCTCTGCCCACAAACGCTCTCCGGCAACAAAGATATTGACGGTAAGGACTGGCTCTCTCTTGACTAAGGCCTTTCTTTGAGCATTATATATTTATATGTACATTCAGGGCCAACATTCTTTATTTAAAAGAATGGGCTCAGATGGGGAGAAATGGTATTTCAAGTTAAAGAAGCTAAAGGGATGAAAAAAGGCACTGACAAATTTGATGTTTACAAAATTGTGTGCAAGGTGAACATTTTAATAGGCCTCTGAAGAATAGTATTACAATGTTTTCCCTGAAACCGTTCAATAACTGCAATTGACACTGTGCAGTTAAACTGCATCCTTACGAAGGATATAACAGACCTCTTGGTTGGCCCCGCTGTAAGAAAGAGATATTCCAGTTATGTACCTCATTCACACTAGATTGTGAGTTCAAATCCCGCTCAGCCCAAGGAAGTAAAGTTACACCCTGTGCTGCTGCGCAGCTTGTACACTGTATCGTGTCCCACACCTCTTCCATGCACGGTTCCATGCAAAGTCCCTTTATATGAAAGTGTCTGCTGAGTGAGTAAATGTAGCTGTGTGTGCCTGCTCTAGGACCTGAACATGTGGGGAAAAGCTATCTGTAGTGTGATCGCGGCTGTGCTGCTGTCCGTGGTGTGTGCCGCCCCTCACGAGGGGGATCATGGGGGCCACAGCGAGGACCACCACCATCACCTCCACCACGGCCCCAACGAGCCCCACCACTCCCATGGACAAGGGGAGGATGCCTGCCACAAGCTCGCCCCCCACAACGCGGACTTCGCCATGGCGCTCTACAGATCCCTGAGTGCCAAGGCTGACGGCAAAAATGTATTCTTCTCCCCCCTGGGCATCGCCACCGCACTCTCCATGCTGTCGCTGGGAGCCAAGGGCGAGAGCCACAGCCAGATCTTCTCCACACTGGGATACTCCGCGCTGACCCCGGAGCAGGTCAACGAAGCCTACGAACACCTCCTCCACATGCTGAGTCACGCTAAGGACACCATGCTGCTGGACATGGGGAACGCCCTGGCCGTGAGGGACGGCTTCAAGCCCCAGGAGAAGTTCCTGAACGACGCCAAGCACTTTTACTCCAGCGAGGCCTTCAATGTCGATTTCAAGAACACGGAGCAGGCTGCGGCTCAGATCAACAAGTTCATCGCTCAGAAGACGCAGGACAAGATCACGGACCTGGTGAAAGAGCTGGACCCTGACACCGCCATGGTGCTGATCAACTACGTCCTCTTCAGAGGTAGGACGCGTGATGTTCCCCTCAAACGGTAGCAGTATGTTTGAGGGTTCGGGAGGGTGTGTTCTGTGAACGTGGATCGGGAGTTTGATATCGATTCATTCAGTTCTTTATAATTGAGATTACATCTCAAATGTCTCTATCCCCCAAAATCAGAAAAAAGGTCAACAAATATACATACAATTTAAAAAAATGTTTTATTTTCTGTAGGAAAGTGGGAGAAGCCGTTTGAAGCTAAACTGACGAAGAAGGCCTCCTTCCAGGTGGACCAGAACACCAAGGTTGAGGTGGACATGATGAAGAAGACGGGCCGCTATGACTTCTTCCAAGATCCAGACAACTTCACCAGCGTCATCATGCTGCCCTACAAAGGCAACACCTCCATGATGGTCATCCTGCCCGATGAAGGCAAGATGAAGACTGTGGAGTCGTACCTCAACAAGGACTACATCAAGCACTGGCACAACTCAATGTTCAGAAGGTTGGACTCTTACAAATTAATGTATTTTGATGAATGAATCAAGGCCTCAGGTTTGTTTTCAAAGCTGGGTGGGACAGCTTTTTTTTTTTTTTTACTGAGGATGCGGCTTTTGAATGTAATTTTCTTAATACAGAGGGAGACAGATTTGCCGTTTTCAAAAAGTGGACGGGACATTTTCATGTATAGTGAAACCTACACGCCTGGAATGAATGAGTGATTTTTCTCTTTTGAAGACATGAGTTACTGACAAAAAACTATAGCTTGTAGATCAGGGGTGGTTAACTGTAGTTTTGGGGACCTGGGTTGTGTGCAGTCCTACTTTGTGTTTACTTACCAGATTCTGATTCAGGTCTTAATGTTTACTTTTGCACACAAAGGGACAGGTTGGATTTAACCAGAAATGCGGTTTTTATGTTCTTTTAAAATATTTATATATTTTACAGATTCATTTATTCTATGTTACATTCCAAGGCAGAATCATTTGCTTCCTTTATTCAGATACTTTAGTACTGCAGTTGTGTGTATCCTAATCGTTTTTTAACTTATGTCATCTTAATGTTACCTGAACACATGAATTTCCCTGGGGATCAAGGAAACTAAACAATTTACATTTAAACTTGTGTCTGTTTTTCAGCTCTGTGGATTTGTTCATGCCTAAGATCTCCATCTCTGCCTCCTCCTCGCTGAACGAAATTCTAAAGAACATGGGCATGGTGAATGTCTTCGCAGACACAGCGGACTTCTCTGGCATCTCCGAGGCCAAACTGAAGGTGTCCAAGGTACAGTACCATCCAGTACACACCCCCTGTGTATGGGGTCTAAATTATGCAGTGATTTAGGCATTCATTTTCTCTGTACAGAATATAATTTTTTTTTCTGACACTTACACTTTGAACCCTTTTGGATGGTTTATTTAGTTACTTCTAAATCAGTAACCAGTCTAATCGTACCCCTCACAAAACACAACAAATCGACTTCCTGTCCCCTCCAGATTTCCCACAAGGCCGTGCTGACTGTTGACGAAACCGGCACTGACGCAGCCGCTGCCACCACCATCGAAATCATGCCCACGTCGCTGCCCGACACCATGAACCTAAACAGGCCCTTCCTGGTCCTGATTGTTGAAGACTCAACCAAGAGCATCCTGTTCATGGGGAAGATATCTGACCCCACAGCTAACTAACCTGACCAGTGATATGGAAAAATTCTAGCGGCACTGTGTAGATTTGAATAGTCAAGAGATGGCGGTTACAATAAATTTATTTTGCTTATACAGATCATGATTTAACAAAGTACTTTGTGATCAGTCATAACGAAGGAGGTGCTAGCCACAGGTCGTTCGCCAGAGTGATACAGAACAACCCCAAAACCCTGCCTTATATAAACTTTAGATCAAATGGTTATTCTGAACTCTGTGATTGGTCAGCACTGCTCAGTGACAGTGACTTCATATCAAGTTCCCACGGTTCTTTATTGTGGCCTCTCTCCCCAAACCAGTAGATAGTAAAACCACAGGGGTTCACCAGTCAAATGGTCAACTGTCCTTTGTGTGGGCCACTTCAAACAAGTCTACAGGAAGGGTCAGAGCAGCAGATCACAATAACAATACAGTTGAATCCACATTTGTCTCCAGACCAACTGTCTCTTCCTCCCCAGGTGACAAGAACTCTCTCAGGTCACCCAGACTTCCCGTCTCCTAGTTATAAAACTGCAAATGGCATCTCTACCAAATGTAATTGACTCTTAATCAACTTTAGACTTCCGTTAAAACACATTCCTCATATATGAAACACACACATTATAACTGTATTCCAAAATTTCCATGACACCAGTCACCTGGGGAGGCCACCTGACCACAGACAACCACCAGACAAGACGTCCAGCTGTGGTGTTGTAGTACAGAACACATCTGTAACTTTATAACTTTTGTTTTTGTAACATCTTCTATAGTATTGGAAAGTCAAGAATATAAGTACTTGCTCCCTGAAGTTGAGAGAATAGTGTGTGTACACCACACATGAATCCCTGAACCAATGATGGGAACATGTAATTACTCTTCCTTAAGATAGTTTGGCTTAACCTTAACCCTCGTGCTGCCTTCGGGTCACATGACACAAAGGTTCATAACGAACCATCGTTGTGTTTACCCAATTTTACCCAATACAAAAACAAATTAAAATAATTTTCTTTTAACCTTTGCAATGTGGGGGGTCTGAGACAGCCCAACGGTTAAAAGAAAATGCTTCACTTTGTCTTTGTATGCGGTAAATCTGTCGCAATACGACGGTGGGTCACAATGACTGATGGGTCAGAATGACCCGAAGATAACACAAGGGTTAATACTAACATCCTGTACTAGTTTGTTGATGAAGAGGAGGATGTGTTATCCTTCAGTACTTCTGCCGCCTGCATACCGGTACAGTGTAGGAACTGTAATGCTTCTCCTCTGTGAACATTTTTTTTTTGTTGGATGATAAAAGTTTAAAACTCAAATGAAGTGACTGTATTGTTCTTTGTGCTTTCACAGTTATTGTATATCTTGTGTAACATTGTAAGATGTCTATAGTATCTAAGTACGTTTACCTGAATTCATGATTTAAAAAAGTGTCACCTGTACCGAAAATACAGCAAATTCCATCAAAGAAAAAAAAAGAGGTTTAACTGTGTAACAGACGTGGTCTTGCAAGCTCCGTCAGAGGTATCGGGCAAATCGTCCCGCACTGGGTTCGAACTTACCACCTCTGGCTTCCCAAGCGCCACCACTACCAATTACGCCAACGAAAAGCTAGCTCTTCGTTGATGCGGGTGGCCTGTTACATACCTGAGGAGTGAGTTTCACCGATACACACCGGCTACATTCACCCCTCAAACTCACTCCGGCCGGTTAGCTGATGCTAACCTAGCGATCCGGGTCACGGCACCAGTGTAACAGACGTGGTCTTGCAAGCTCCGTCAGAGGTATCGGGCAAATCGTCCCGCACTGGGTTCGAACTTACCACCTCTGGCTTCCCAAGCGCCACCACTACCAACTACGCCAACGAAAAGCTAGCTATTCGTTGATGCGGGTGGCCTGTTACATACCTGAGGAGTGAGTTTCACCGATACACATCGGCTACAACTGCATATTCAGGCGTCAGGTGGCTGAGTGGTGAGGGAAGCGGGCTAGTAATATGAAGGTTGCCAGTTCGATTCCCGGCCGTGCTAAATGACGTTGTGTCCTTGGGCAAGGCACTTCACCCTACTTGCCTTGGGAGAATGTCCCTGTACTTACTGTAAGTCGCTCTGGATAAGAGCGTCTGCTAAATGACTAAATGTAAATATTCAGGAACAAACATTCTAGCTTTGGCTTCAGGACAGGGATGACCCAGAACCAGAGCGGTTGCTCCAGCAGCAGTTGCTCAGTGGACTCTAGAGAGAGAGAGAACGGCTCTGCTGACAACAGCAACCACCCCCAGGTCAGACGACCCTCGGACATCGACCCCAGCCAGCCCCTGGTCAGCCCCCGTCCTCATGTGTTTCCACACAATCGATTAGTGGCTCCTGCCCCCCCTTCCCCCGTGGCCTCTGGTGCCCTCTCTCCTGTGCCTTTTTTAATATAACTTTTCGTTTTGAGCACTACTGAAGTAAGAATAGTAGCTTTCATGTATTAAAGGGAAAATGACGTCCCTGCACTTGAGGTAGATAAATAATTTTTGCTATACCACGGCACAGCTTGTACAGTCAAAATCAACGTCTGAAAAAGTGTATTAGAACAACGAACCCCTACCAGATTTTTTGGACAAATCAAACATCCGAACACATGCTTTCATCATAGAAAAAGTACACTTTAGTGGTTCCAGAGACGATCTTTTAGGGAGGGGGTGAGGGGGGGGGGATGAGGGGTGTGTGTGTGTGTGGGGGGGGGGGGGGGTTGGGGTTCCTCCAGAACTCAACAGGGGTCCTTATGTCTGGGCCCTCCATGCTACAGCATGAAACAGACAAAATGTCTGATGTCTAGGATAAAAGAAGGAGCACTTGATTAGTGGTGTGGAAGCTCCTCCACCCAGCCCCAGTCACTTCTACGCTCGCTGCTTCTTATCTGGGTTTACAGATCAAACGCGCACACATACATCAGTACTTGCCGATTGAACAGAGTGAAGTTACCATCTATAATGCATCGTAAAGGGCTGGAACAGGGTGTCAAGCACGACTGTGGTTCTGACATACAGTTGTGTGAGAGCTCATCATCTTCGGGGTGATCACAGAGACTAAAGAAGCAGATGAGACTACTGCTGGGTGGGGATAGGGTGGAGAGAAATTGATGAATAGTTACGATCAAAGTTGAATGAAAATAAAACTTTGTCTTCTTTCAAGCCGACAATCACTTCATGTTCAGATCGGATCGAGCGTCCGTTAGGCTAGATGTAACGAATCTCAAAATTCTTTAGTCGCTTAATAACAGGCCGATCAAAATCACTTCTGCATTGTGTAGGCCTTTCGCACACACACGCACACGACACACATCTACGCGTACACACACTTACGCGCTCACGCAGACAGCACTACCCCCTTCAGTCACTAGATGGCACTGTTGCGTCTCTATAGTGGCAGTTGACGTTCTGCCCATTTGAGTTTGCAATTTACAGTCAAATTACAGCGCATCCTCCTAATTCATTAGTCTGCTTTACACATCAGAGTCAAATGAGTTAGGAAGGTCACGGAATTGTTCTTTCTCATCATCCCCAATTAATGTGTGTCGCTTGAACTACAAAGAGACAACCTAGACAGGGAACAAACATTAAAGGCCTGTCTTCTTTTTCTTTCTTTTACTCTGGAGAGGGTTAAACTTGGAGGTGCCTATAAAGAGCGTTTCGCGACAAGGGTATTGGCATTACAATCAGGTGGACCTTTTGAGCTCGATGGGGGCACATCTGGCACATCCTAAATGAAGCAGCACGATTGCCTGCACATGTAGCCTACCTGCTGCCTAGATCAAGCCAACGCGGCTTCAGGTGGCCAAAGCGGAAGAGATCAGACACCAGAACACACTGTTCCAGGGCTCTCAAGTTTTCTCAAAACTTTGGCGTTAGATTACCATAGGCTACCTGTTAACGTTTGGGTAAACATGTATGTGTGTGTGTGTGTGTGTGTGTGTGTGTGTGTGTGGGGGGGGGGGGGGGGGTTAACTCTGTATAACTCGAGTATGCGCATCGTCCATTAATTGTATGTAGCGGGACAAGTTATCCCTTCTTTAGCGTGAGAAATGCTTGAAATGCTTGAGAAATACAAGGTATTGCGTGAGAGCGTGAGAAATAGCTGAAATGCGTGAGACTGGAGAGCCCTGTGTTTAGTACCATATATCACCAACTGATGGTACAGTACACAGTATACAGAGTTTCTAGTTTTTGATAAAATGCAACAGGCTATGCAAAGATAGAGTAGCCTATGTAGGCTCTGGATTTTCCTGCATTGTTGTTTGATATTTTATGACACTGACACCTAGGCCTATATGAAACCAATAAATAATACAAAAACAAATTATCTCTATTATTTCAATTTTTTCTAGAGGGAACTCTGAAGAGGAGGCTTACATAATCAAGCAGGCGTAAAAATAACCACGGAAGTTCCCAATTCCACAGGTGAATTGGCCACAACTGATGATGCCATACAACCCATAATTAATATAGGCCTACTGTAGGCTACATGTGACTTCTAGTAAAGCTATATTAGTTTTACTGCCATTCTGATAGTCTTCTGTTCATCTCACACATCCAGACTACTGCTCTGTAAGGACATGGTTTTTCCAATACTGATCTGAAACAATGTTTGGGTTGCAGCAACATCGACCCTTAAAACCTGTTCGTCAATGCTGTTGACTAAAGGGATTAAACATAATCTGTTTGGACAGACACCTCATTGTGCAACAGAATACACAGACGCAATAACGAAACACATACAAAAGGTATTTTGGAACATGGGAAAACATGGAAAGAAAAGACGTTTGAATAGTGTTCACTAATAATTATAAAATGTTCGATGAAATAAAAACCAGGAGTTATTATTTATACTACCACTGACAGATTTCAATAAAATACAGTCACAGCGCTCATTCTCGAAGGACATTATGCCAACACACAAACACACACACTAGCACACAAACACACACACTAGCACACAAACACACACACTAGCACACAAACACACACACTAGCACACAAACACACACACTAGCACACAAACACACACACTAGCACACAAACACACACACTAGCACACAAACACACACACAAACACACACACTAGCACACAAACACACACACTAGCACACAAACACACACACTAGCACACAAACACACAAACTAGCACACAAACACACACACTAGCACACAAACACACACACTAGCACACAAACACACACACTAGCACACAAACACACACACTAGCACACAAACACACACACTAGCACACAAACACACACACTAGCACACAAACCCTTGTGGATCCTCAACAGCTCATTAAGGCATGTTCCATGCCACACATGCACTGCTAATTCCTGTGGACCTTGTTGTTGGTGACAGTCGGATCATCCATCTTCCAGAACAGTGGCACGTCACACCGTGGACGACTCTCAGCTGACAGCTACAAACAGTTACGATACATTTATGAGATCATAACCCCTGAAAAACACCATGTTCTGGAGCCAAGCCTGCTCCTATCAACCAGAAGCTTGAAACATGGTACCTGATATACTAATGCCCACCTCCCCACCTACACACCAACATAAGATCCTTCACTTGGTAAGAGGGCTTGAGCTTTCAACATCTGCCTGTTTGCCAACGTGGACAATGCAGAGTTTCCGGTCTCTTCCTGTGCTTCCCAGTCCTGTGGCTAACCACTGCCTGAACTGAGGGGTGCACATGCAGAGAGCTGCGGATGCCCTACTGATTCAGAACTCTGGATATCTGTGTTTTGAAAAAACGAATCTCTACTATTACAGCATAATTATGTTCAGCCTATGGTCTGCATCTCCCTGTGCGCCTGACCGTCTCTGGAGGAAGGGAATCCTTTACTGAATGACTCCTCCCAAGGTTTCTTTCATTATTTTCCAAGGAGATTTTCCTTCTTTGAAGGTTTAGGTTTGTTTACTGCAGTTCTATCGATGTGTGTGAAACCCTCTGTGATGATGCTTGTAAAAAGGGCTATACAAATACAATTGTAATCGATCATGTAGTCACACAAATTATTCATTGTATGGATAGATGACTATTTTAAATGACAAAAAACTAAGACTAAATGTAGATATTTACATAAACGTAAATGACTGGACATTTTTGTGTCTGTATATATTACAGTCATGGCATGATATGCAGATGCCTATAGCTTTGTGCAACTTAAATGTATCTTTTAGACTTGATAACGCCACATAAAGCAGATCTGATTTACACAGGACAGGAAGTGACTGACGTCCATGGAGTAGCTTGTTCCTGTAGGTGAGAGTGGACTGATATCATGATGGATGCCCCAACTCTTCAATCCCATCTAGTCTTCTGGTAGGATCAATGCATCATCTGTTATGTTCCAGGCTAACAAAATGACTACTGATGTCTATGGGGTTGCCAAATGGAAGCCAGATGGTTTCCTGCTTTTGAGTTGATGTCACAGCGAATTAAGCTCTTGCTCTCTCCAACCCTGCTGTTGATGACTGTGGCTGTGAGAATCATAAACACAATAAGCACTTGATTTATGTAATGATCGCACCTTATGCAACAATCTTCTTTCACACAAAACTGGGGTCCACTGAAATTTTTATGACTGTCCTGCATCTGCAAACACATTTACATAGTGATCATAAAACTCATAAATCAGTAATTTAGTTATGGCCTCATTTCTTCTCACACAGAAGACGAATAAAGCCTCTCTTATGCATCATAAGCTTGTTAAAACGATACTGCCTCCAGGTTTAAATCTATCTTTGCCCTGGCATTACACCCCTCTCCTGGGCTGTGGGGACTGTCGACTGTGGGGTGTAAAATTATCCGTTAACAGGCCGTTTTACAAGCCGGATGTTTGTACATGTAAAACCCTCAGGTTTATGATACTGAGTGGTGGAGAATACTTCATGGTGGAAGCCAAGATAAGTGTCATGTCTATGACTGAGTGTGTAGGAAAAATAGGAGAGAGATAGATCAAGAGGAAAAACAAACTGTAAATATTACTTGGAGAAATAGACAGAGAGAAGTGGAGAGAGACAGAGTAAAAGATAGAAAGAGATAGAAAGATAGACAGAAAGAGAGAGGTCGGGAGTGAGAGAGAAGTGGAGAAAAAGAGAGAGAGAAAGAGGCACAAAAAGAAACAGATAGAAAGGGAGAGCAAAAGACATAGAAAGAGAGAAAGAGACAGAGGAATATGTCAGGAGCATCTGGCAACTGTCACCGTCAGACAGAAACTCAGCAAACAGAATGAAATATTCATTTGACATACCAGTATTGTTTCTCCCTCTAATTGTTCTTCCGTCACATCCTTCCCTTCATCCTCACTCATTTATGAAAGCTGTTGCGCTGCAAATCTGCAATCAATAAATGATGAAAACCTGGCTGAGGACTGTCACCCCTGCATGGTGGGAAAAGTTCTGTGGTTTGGGTTATTAATTAGATGTAGAGTGATGTGGGGATCCTAGGCACTGGAGAAGTATGGGAACTACGACTGAGTGTGAGACAGAGAGACAGTTGATCTACGCTGGGATCCAGAACGCAGAGGTAGAGGGGGAGCAGGAGGAGAAAGAGGAGGAGGAGGAGGAGGAGAAAGAGGAAGAGGAGGAGGAGAAAGACGAGGAGGAGGAGGAGAAAGACGAGGAGATGGAGGAGAAAGAGGAAGAGGAGAAAGACGAGGAGGAGGAGAAAGACGAGGAGGAGGAGGAGGAGGAGGAGGAGAAAGAAGAGGATAGGAAGTAAGAGACGAGTAGGGTCGAGTGTGATGAATGAGAAAAAGAAGAGAAGAGTTTTTCCCTGCTCCAATCCCAACAGGTTTCTACATCAAAGCCCGATCTCTTCTTCTTGCTGTGACAGCGACCGGAGCAGATGTTCAAACGCTCTCGCACACTTTAACACTTTTCTAAGTTTCATAATTCATATCCTAGCAGAACAAGATCATCAAAGCAAACAAGGAAGCTTCCACTTTTCTCTCTGGAATGCCCAGTAGCTCGTTTGCATCATAGGTAAGGCATGTTTCGGCCAGTATTTTACTTTCAATTAAGCATCTTTGTATTAGTGGAGCATCTTTGTTCTCTTGACGTAGTATCATTTGTAATAACTATCATTAGTTATTTCATGCTTCCGTGTTAAACAGTATGTGAGGCAAATGTAGCTTATCGAAAGAGATCTCAAATTTGGAGGTTGGTCACCGAAAACAGGAAACTATTCCCTTTGAAGAGGTTAAGGAGGTTTAGAAGGTAATTTCGGACTTTTAGATAGACATATAGATAATTATACACAAAAAATAGGGTTGTTCTTATTTTGTCTGTGAGAGGACAGATTGATCTCAGCGTCACGTCAACAGAGAGTGGAAGCAGAGCTGATGAGCGACATGGCAACACCTAGGCTACTCCAACCTTGGCGTGTATTTATGGTATATCATATCAACAGCTCAACAATAAAACCGTAACCACAATCAAACCGTGTCAAACTAAGAACCAGAATTCTAAAAGCACGTGGATCTTTTGATACTTTTTACTCCATGAACCTGTGCCAACAGGTCCTGTATAGTGTAGCTCTGTGATGCATCTTGACGAGGGGAGCGGAGCATATCATAGCAGCAGGGAGTAGAGCAGAGGGGAGTAGAGAGCAGGGAGCGGGGAGCAAGGGTGAGATAAATAGGGTCTGAAGTCTCTATTTGAGGTTAGACTGATCCTCTCTCCCAGGGCCTCTCTCTGTGATTGCCACCGGCATTCCGTGTTCTATTTGATGCAAAACTTTTGTCAACTGACAGTATAAAAAAAGGAATGTTCAGTTTTTTTTGTGGGTTCTCAGAGAATTTTTTCAAGCAAGCAAACTTCAGTAAGCAACATGTAAACTGGCGGAGATATATATATATATATTTTTAATAGTAAGGTTTCATTTTCAGGTGCCGGGATCATGAATTAAAGATGAGTAGGCCTATGGCATTTTATAGTGTTTGACGGTAATGCATATTGAGTTTGATTAAATTCTCGTTGTATTTTTGTATCCCTTGACTATGTGTGATACCATGGGAACACAACAAATACTGTTGCTCATATATATCACTGCTGTCATGTAGTCATGGTAACAATGACCTAAAGAAACTTTGGATTCACTCCACACAGGAAGTCCCTCCCTCAATAGAAACAGACCAGGCAACTCATTAAAAGCAAATAATAGAAAGGCCAAAAAATCAAAGGGAGATAAGACAGAAAATTTGTTTGAGAAAGCGGCTAGCTTTTGAGTTCTTCTGCACACCCTGGGGAAGGAAAAAAACATACGAAGGAAGGAAGGAAGATGTGTGTGATGTCCTCCAAAAAAGTGTGTGTCATCACAAGATGTGTGTGGATTAGAGATGATTGTGTTGACTCGTGTTTGCAATGTCATCAGGGGAAGAAATGAGGACAACTCTGAGATGAAAACAAACAATCGTAGGCTTAACCAGCTCTCTCTAGGACCTCACATCAAGGTAATTAGCTGCTGGTATTTGAACCTTTTGAACTTTTCAGGAAAATTTGAATTTTGAATCTTGTTCAACAGTAAGCTGTTTCACTGGAATGTTGTGGCCTGTGCAAAAGTGACACAGGCTTGTGTCACTGCATGTGTACTATTTGTGTTGATCATAAGATTTCTCAAAGATTTTAGGTATGCCTCTGTATTGTTTGTTAGATATCAACACTAGGTCTGTGAATACAAATGAATAACAAGTGATGACTTCTAGTGCTGACACTGAATTGGAGAAAGAGATTAAGCTTGGCTGATAGATAAAGAGAGAAAGACAGATAGCGATAGAAAGAGAGATACAGAAGAGAGATAGAGAGGAGGGCACAGAGATGAACAAGGCAAAAGGATAGGGATGCAGAGAGGAAGTAAGAGTGAGAGAGAGAAAGACAGAGATTGAAGTGGATTTTTCCTGGATTTAAAAGCAAGGTCTTGCAAACAAGCAGAGGGGTTCCCAGTTCAAAGAAAACTCAATTTTCACACAGAGAGGGGGTGCACTGCCTCTCTGTCTCCCATCCATAGGCTCCACACCTCCAGTCAGAATGAAGGGGGTAATTTCCCAAAGTGCCACTGTCCAATCCCAACACTCCTCTCAGACAGAAGCCAACGATCTCAGATGAGTGCGAAACTGTCAGAGGATCCACCTGACTCTGGGGGAATAATAAAGCAATTTCTTCCTGTCAGGAGCCCGGAGGATAAGACACAGCAGGGGAAAGATATAAATCGCTCACTGGAAAGCTGACATTTTAGGGGAGCAATGTGTGACAGTTTAAAATGAAATGACACACAAAAAGAAAAGCTCCCTCCGGAAGGTTGTTTATCGTTGGGCTGGAACAAGTTAGGATCAGTGGAACAGTGTGTATGCAAATGTGTGGTTGTCCGTAGCAGACCTGGGTTTGACACCCATGTCATAGTGACATACATCACAAACTGTCCAAGACATCGGTAAAAGAAAGTTCCCTAACTTTTGAAAAATGACCGATTGTGGAACGATTGCAACAATCAATCATATTAACTTCCCAGGTCACTTGACATGCAAAACAAAACAGGTTAGGAGACATGTGTACAGGTCCTCACAAATCATACACCATAATCCGATGACCATAAAATGTATCCCTTCAATACATTTCTGCATCCCGCCACCAGCAGTCCAGCGGTTAAAAAGCTCCTACAGCCACCAAAGCGATCACAGATGGCAACTGCACATACATGAGTGTCCTTTCACCCTAGTAAATCCCAGGGAAATAACAAATAACAGGGCAACTGCTTCAGTCTGAGAGCCATTCACCTCCGCCTGGCTCTCCCCTCCTCCTCTCCACACAACGCCTACATCAACAGCTGTGGTGCAGGGGTGAACTCTCCTTTAAAACCTATAATGGTCTTAAAGTGCTCTTTTACCATAATGACAGCTTTTTTAAAAAGTATTTAGAACGTAACCTTTGCACTGGCCCACTCTGGGTTTCTTTGAAAAGTTCACGAGAATGACGAGAGGAATGTATAATTTACCGCAGGTTAGCATTTTTAAAACATGAAAATGTTTGCAAAATTGGGTTAATTTTCTGTCCCCCCAATTAGAGGTAAGTGGCAGAGAATGTATAGGGTTGATGGTGTTAGCTCCTGTTTGGCCTGGGTCTTATGGTACCACCATGTAGCCATGCTACCTGCATCCAGAGAGCCTCCATACTACCTTCATCCATGCAACCTGCAACCAGAGAGCTACTGTACCAGGTTACCTGCAACCAGAGAGCTACTGTACCAGGTTACCCGCAACCAGAGAGCTACTGTACCAGGCTACCTGCAACCAGAGAGCTACTGTACCAAGATACCTGCAACCAGAGAGCTAACAAGCTACCTGCAACCAGATAGCTACTGTACCAACATACCTGCAACCAGAGAGCTACTGTACCAAGCTACCTGCAACCAGAGAGCTACTGTACCAAGATACCTGCAACCAGAGAGCTACTGTACCAAGATACCTGCAACCAGATAGCTAACAAGCTACCTGCAACCAGAGAGTTACCATGCTAACTTATGGATCAGCATGACTGCATCTTGCTGTCTGTGCTATGCTACTCTGTTCTTAAAGATCGAAGCTCACAAGGGAATAAATGGGGTTTGATTAAGAATAATGATTTTCACACACACATGCACACCCACACACAAATTAACATGCACACCTGCATGCACACACACCTACACACACACACACACACACACACACACACACACACACACACGCACGCACGCACGCACACACACACACACACACACACACACACACACACACACACACACACACACACACACACACACACACACACACACACACACAGGCAGACACAGAAATACGGTGTTGCTGCCCCCCAAGAGGGTGTCCCTCAGCTCTTCATGCCTGAGCAGAGGCCCTCTCTGTGGGGAGACCGAGGCAGAAGAGGCTCTGGAAGCCATTGGAAACTCATTATTACAGTACTAAATGATGGATCATTTCCAAACGATCTCTGCGTACACCTTAACAATTAACCCAAAGGCAATTAAAGATCGGCAGAGGAGGGAGGAAGCAGATAAATCACTGGGCTTTAACCTTTGGGCTGTCAGACAGATTACAGTTATTAAAGTGGAACATATTGGACCAATCAAAAGTTCTTCAGTTGAGAGTCCAGCCCCTGTAGGATACATGCGGAAAGTTTCCATCCCCACTAATTGGATTCAATGGGATGTTCAAGTAGAGGTGGACACACTGGTGATGGCTCATGAGGGATGTAGAAGCAGACTATTTCATGTGTGAATCGAAGACTTAAATATCAGTGAAATTCAACTACAGTAATAATTAACCTACAGTATTTATTTAGCAGACGCTCTCATCCAATACTAGGTGTCAAGTACAGTTGCGTGAATCCAGCTCTACGCTGGTCTTTTGAAATGAACATTCCAGAGAGGATCATTTAAAAAAACACACAGATCATTTCATAAAACCCTGCAGATCTGCAAACGCCTAAATACAGCAATCATCCTCCAGAGCAACTAATGAGACCAGAGGCAGAAATAAAACAGGTGTGAGTTAAAAGGCCATTATGACAGTCCCTGTGGAGATCAGAACCCAGGGAGGAAGTTGTATAAGATAGCCGTTGTTGGCCTGAAAGCCCTTCAAGCCGACAGCAACGAGTCTGGATCAGAACGCAGCCGTCTGAGGTAATGAGGGTGCCTAATTAGCTGACTGCTAAGCTTAATGAGTTGTGACTGTGCTTTAAGATTCCCGGTCATTCTGTTGTTAGAAGCAATGTGATTGATCCCTCTTGACAACCCCCCCAGAATCACACACACGTGTGTTTTGCCCTGACAGCTGCTGCTGCAGCCTCACAGTGCTGCCTGTGTGTTTGGTTAATGCATCTGGGATCAGGTGACAGTGATTGGATGCCTATTTGAACTAACAGTCAACCAGATTCCTGTTGCTTTAATGTTTTCATCTGACAGAATGGTTGTGGTGCCAGGTGCTTTTTTATCATTTTTAACGTGCCTTTAGTACACATTCATGTAACTGCCCCCCCCCCCCCCACACACACACACACACAAACACACACATGCGGACACGCAACCACACACACACACACAACCACACACACCTCTCAACGGTATAAAGGTATAGGCAGAGCCTGACATTGATTGAAAGCGTGTGGGACCTGTGTGATTTGCTCTTTGGCTTGTTTCTCCAGTCACACACTCCTGGAACTGTCACACAGGCCCCAACGTTAAGTGACTCCTCCCCCCCTTTCTCTCTGCGCCAACCTTCCCGCCAAAGAAATCGATTAATGCTCTGATTGAAATGCAGTCTTCATGATGTGGCCAGCACAGCTTATTGCATGTGGGCCACAGATCCAACTCCACCCTGCCTCTAACCCCACAACCTAGCTGTTTGGCTATTCCACCCTGCGCTCACTAAACCACCCGTGTGAATGTAACATGGGACATGGGAGGGTGCAGCGCAAGCGGCTACTCCTGTTGAAAAGTTCAGACCTCTCATTCTTGTCGTTCTTTCGCTGAACACTCCGTTGAACACTGTCTCCCAACCCTGCGTTGACACACACTGGGATCAATATGGCAAGGATGATCGCCATGGTTACCGCAGGAAGAAGTAATACATCAGTAACTTGCCGACACGCCCTGCCGATCCTCCAGGGAGGGCGTGGACGTTTTGCTGTGTAGATAGATTGGGATTTTTCTGACTCCATGGACCACCTCCTTGGAGGTGAGATGAGGTGGCAGGGTGTGTGTGTCTGGGGTTCATCTGGCTGTGGGGATTGTCCTTGTGCTGTCCTGTCAGCCAGACTGACAAAGACAGGCGGGGAGGGAGATTGCACTCTCCCGCTGATATTTCCATTATGTGTGTGTCATACACAAGGCCGCCAGTGGACAAGGCTGACTGCCATCAAAAAATCCTCATGTGACTACCCGTGGAACACACACACACACGGACAGATACACGTGCACACATGGACACATGCACGTATACACACTCACATACAGACACACACACAGACACACACACACACTCACCCACACATGGACACACATATACATACACAGACACACACACTCACAGATACACGTACACACACAGGCAAACTACAATTCATACCCACATGTGTGGATGTGTGCGTGTGTGGTGTGTGTGAAAGCGAGAGAGAGCACCTATAATTTCATGGTTAATTTCCTTTACGTAAATTGCAATTGATGTAACCTGGTGACAGAAGAAATTGTTATAATACCACCCTTTCAGTTTTTTCCACTCAGGTCACTATTTTAAATGAATCGGATCAGTTATCTAATACTAATAATAATATTTTACAGTACTAACAGCTTTGCCACACTGAGGTGTCTCTGGATACTTTTACAAGTGAGCCCTGCATGAATGTGAATGATAGCCATAGTTGTAAACACACATGTTCTGCTCCTGTGTTTGTGAAGTCAGTGAAAGGCCTGGTGGAAGTGTTGTTGCGTGAGACGGTCGGGTGAGGGGACAGATGGTGTGTGCGTGTCCGTGTGCGTTGGTGTATTTGTATGTGTGTGTATGCGTGTGTGTGTGTGTGGGTGTGTGTGCATGTGTCTGTGTGCGCTTGTGAAGTTGTGTGCTTCCGTGTATGCGTGTTCTTTATACGTCCTCATCCCATCAAGAGATTCATTAAGATTCAGCTTGGCTGTTTCTACATCAACACCTCTGACACAACTTCAATTACTGACTGGAGCATGCACACATTCAGGAGATTCACATCTGTCTGAAATCTCACACAGACTCCTCCTCTCCTCTCCTCTCCCCTCCCCTCCCCTCCCCTCCCCTCCCCTCCCCTCCCCTCCCCTCCCCTCCCCTCCCCTCCCCTGCCCTCCCCCACAGTGATAAATGTTAGGGTACATGATTACAGAAGATCTGTGGGCGTTTATCATTGGCAGAGCAGAGACTGACCAGGGTTGTGCACATGGACGTTCACCTTCCTGTAAATATACTCTTGGTCATTACTTCTGTCTTATAGCTGCAGTCGGATGTGACCCATTACTCTTTTCTTACAGTACCCATCCCATTCCTCAGGCAGCATGTTAACAAGACCAACGTTTGCTGTAATTAATGTGGCTCATAGTTTTTGGGGCGGTGATTGGAGAATTTCAAGATGGATGATTCTAACTCCTTCAATTTGTTCTGGAAGCCCGACGTTAAGTGTTGGAGCGCGGGGAGATTTATGGATGAATAGCGTCTCTCTCCCGCCTTCTCCCCAAGGCGTTTATGATTCATTTATTCCACAGTTCGACATTCCTCGATTTGACTAACGTAATCCAATTCTGTTAAACCTGTGCCACTGTGTGCGTGTGCGTAAATGTTTGTGCTTGTGTTTGTGTTTATGTGTGTGTATATATGTCTGTGCATGTATGTGTGTTGGCATGTACGTGTGTGTATATGTGTGTGTTTGCATGTATATATGTGTGTGTACAGGAGTTTATGTATGCTGCTCCTTTCATTGGCCACTGTGAATCAGCCTTATGTCTGTGCCGGAGCTGTTGTGCCCTCATATAAACTGTGAGGCCAGACATCCACTTGTGTTTGCTGCCAGTACTGTCAAGCTCAGTCTTCTGGTGTACCACTTAAAGTCTTGTGTGGTCAAAATGTTCTGTGTACCCCCTTGTCCTTAGGGTCAAAAATGACCTGCTAGCACTAAAACCCTAAAATAAAGCAGCCTAATTGAATTTTAAACCCCAAATCTATTTTGCATGAAGAAACAACCTGACATGCGTCACATATGTTGTGGATATCTGAGTTTTCTCTCTTCACAGTGCAGAAAGACTGCATTTAATACGTGGACACTACTTGTTTTTACCACAACACTGAAACTTGCAGTCATGGCTTCAGCAAAGAGAGTACTGGAGGTATTGTCACCTGCAACACCTTTATAGACTCTGTAACTGAACTCAGTGGCACACATAATATGAATTTCTCATTGTGTGTGAGTATGTACAGTACCAGTTGATGAAGAAAGTGTTTTGTCCGTCTCTTCATAAACGGAGTGACTAAGTTCAGTTGAGTTCTGGATTTTAATAAATATTATCAATCTGCAGATTGGGAGAGAAAACCAGACCTCTGACAATAAATGACAACACAACACCAGGCTTAGGTCTCAATCATGTCTGTCTCGGCTCTGAAGGCCGGAGGACCATCTTTTATAGGGCACAGGAATGTAAACATAGATAGTGACAGTCAGGCAGTAATGACGTTACAACAGTCTCAGAGGAAGATATTCACAGCTCCCAACACATGACCACTCAGACTAGAGAGATCATAGTTGGCGCTCTCCTTGTAGTCATGACAAAGGACGTTTACCCAGTACTTTCTCCTGATCCCGAACATCTATTAACCCTGACACATAGACACAATCTACTCTTATTAATAGCAAGCTTACATGAGAACATACTAACTAGTATCCAATGACTAGTTCTATTGATTAGTGAATAATGTAAGCACACCAGAAATCGCAATTTCTTCCACACAGTCAAAAGTCTGGACACGTTGTCCCATTCAATTGAATGGGAAGGTGTGTCCAATCTTTTGACTGTTACTGTATGTCTTTGAAGTTTTCATGGTGTGCAAATGATTTTGTATAACTGCAGGGCCAAAAATAAATCTCAATCAATCTTGTCACTGTTTTAATGTCAAATTTGCCACTTGAAAAATTCCTAACATTTCAAATTGAAAAGAAATAACGAAGATTTCTCTCCTGCTGTTAAACACTTCTAGTGCTGTTGCTTTCTGAATGTGAACATAAATCACAATGTGTGCATTGACAGGAGAGCTTGACCAAAGAAACAAGGACAGTTTGGAACACACACCGATTAAGAAAATAACTGACTGCATCAAAAGATGAATTCAAATGCTTTTCCACATCCCTTTCTATATCTTTCAGACACAGCAATTCAATTATAAGTTTGTACTGAACATCAGTTTGGCAGTTTCATTGCAGCTCTATAGCCGTAAGAAGCACTTGAAAGACATAGCTCTTTACTGGGAGTTGCCAGAGCGTCCATGTGAAGACTATTTCCCAGGGTCCACCCCGTTTCCTCCGCCTCACCTCTCTGTTCGGAGATGCAGGGACACGTAGAGCTCTAGACTCACGCCAAGTGTGCCAGAACTAATCCTGAATATCGGAAAACTGGGAAGCGAACCCTAATCCTCTTACTGAGAAATAAAAATGCATGGGGGTGAATTTTATTAGCCCATTGTCATAGGGGCTATTTTCCCATAATGACTTCCAGTATACGGCACGCTGCAGTCATTTCCATTTTCATCTCAGTTTTGAGGCTGTGAGCAGAAAAAGGAAGACATTTGCAGAAAAGGTTGCATGGACAACATGTATTTTTTACTGTAGAGGTACCTGGCAATCAGACGTTAGAGTTGAGTAATGACAGTAATTCAAAGATGATGGTGTGGGTGTGGACACAGAGCCTAGTGAGAATAATGTATGATAACTGACAGGAAGGCTGGAGGATAGCAGAGAGAGAGAGAGAGAGAGAGAGAGAGAGAGAGAGAGAGAGAGAGAGAGAGAGAGAGAGAGAGAGAGAGAGAGAGAGAGAGAGAGAGAGAGAGAGGAGGGGGGAGGGGGCACACAGACAGACCTGACGCACACAGAGAAAAATGGATTAAGGATTGCAAGAGAAAATGAGAAAGGGATTGAGAGAGGGAGAGAGGTAGGGAGAGTGAAAGAGGGAGACAGAGAGGGAGAGAAAGAGGGAGGGGGTGAGAGAAAGAAAAAGAAAGTGAGAGAGTGAAATAGAGAAATGGAGGGCGAGAGAGAGAGAGAGAGAGAGAGAGAGAGAGAGAGAGAGAGAGAGAGAGAGAGAGAGAGAGAGAGAGAGAGAGAGAGAGGGATGGAGGGAGGGAGGGAGGGAGAGAATGCACCCAGGGAAGGAAGCAGTCATAGCAGTGAGAGGGATGGAGGTTTAATTGGCTCTATCAGCATGAGAGGACTTGCAGCACTTCAGTAGAGGAAATGATGGGAACACACCCACAACGCTTGTGTTTCTAACAGAAGGGGCTCCATCATGACTCATAATAACCCACACTATGCTTCCACACTCAACACTATAGGCTTGCCAACACTACCTCGTCTTACTACAGTTCACTAACTAGCCACCACAGTAATTCAGTCCTACCTGGTACCTACATTCCATCCAATTCACTCCACTGAGCCATTGTGTGAGTTGATGATTGTGAATGCGGGTTGGAAGGGAGGTAGGGTGCTGAATCAGTCCTAGCTCTTAGTGTGTAAGTCAGGACTGGACAGCTGTCTGCTGGTTGGCAGAGTGACTATGCAGTGCCCAGGGAGAGGAGGGAGATGAGGGGAGGTGTGAGACTTGCATCTGACAAACGGCAGATCACAATCACGCTGTTAAAGATTGAGTGGACAGAAATACCCTGGTGATCCCCATGAGGCCAACATACTAAGCTGCTCAAAATAACTAAAGGAACTGTTTTCTTTTATCAGGGTATGGCATATCAGTAGCTATAGATATCCGCCATAATATTTATTCACATTGACATCTGATGTGTTTTCAAAGTGTTCCTTAAATTTTTTTTGAGCAGTGTATAATACACTACATACTATGTTAAATAAACTGCATTCTCTGAAACTGCATAGTTCAACAGGGAGGTCATGATTGATTACATGCTCTGAAACTCTTGTTCACTTGCTCTAACCTGGAGGATGTTGAGTGACAGATGTTGAGTGGAGCGCTGAGTGTCTCTGTACACAACAACAGTTTCCAAGCCATCGTCAGGAACTGCAAGTGTTCAGAGATCAGACAGGCTTCCCCTGCCCAACATACCACCCTGTTTCCAAAGTGTATTGTGCATTGTCAGTACAAACACAGAAAACAACAGACTCCTCCCTAAGTATTTCCATTTTGCCAATAGCATTTCAAATCTCAGGTATATGTGAATGACAGTATTTATCTAGCAGACTCTGATGCATGCTAGATTAGGACAGAGGTGGTACTTGGGGACCTGGCATTATGGAGTCACACCGGGGATGTGCACCATCAAGGAATTAGTTCCTCTTTTTTATTTATTCATTTCCCTGAAAGAGGCAATTTAACGCTTGGGTTCATTCATCTTTTTGATTTCGCTAGAGCCTCTGTGCCCTGTGTGACACAAGGCCGGTGACATGGACATGAGAGAGAGACAGAGGGAGGGAGGGACAGAGAAAGGGAGGGAGAGAGGAGGGAAGGAGAGAGAGAGAGTGAGATAGGGAGAGAGAAGGAGGGGGAGGCAGAGAAAGAGAGAGAAAGTGAGAGAAAAGGAGATAGGGATAGGGATAGAAAAGGAAGGAGAGAGAGAAAGATGCGAGGGTGAGTGATAGGGAAAAAGGGGAGGAAGATAGGGAGAGAGGAACAGAGAGAAACAGAGAAAGGAAGACAGGGAGAGAGAGAAAGAGAGGGAGACAGAGAGTGAGGGAGAAAGAAAGAGAGAAATATACATTTCCATGACAGAAATATCGGGTACAGCTGAAAGAGGGTGAGAGCAGAGGAAGGGAGTGAGAGGAGAAGCAGAAGGAGGGCAGGAAGGCGGACGCACATACAGAGACCGGCAATCTCTGTTTCAATCTGCCGCCATGTATTGGCCACTTTAAAGACAACCCCTTCACACTGGCACCAACCAAGACTCTGTAATGAGAAAATATAAGTGGGTTTGAAGGGAGGAGGGGGAGAAAGGGAGGATGAGGGATGAGAGTGAGGGGGGGAAAGAGAACAAAGCTTTATGTGCACTTGACCTGAGGAGATTCACTTGAGGAGGGGCGACCATCATCCTGGCTCCAGCAGCCGTGGGCTCACAGCTCATCAGGCCAGCAGTCTTCAGAATCAACTGTGGGAGGTCTTATCGGCGCTGTTACATTGGCTGGAAACATATCTAACCTTGAATGACCAAGGACATCCTGCAATTATGTCGAATGTGGTCCCTTAGTAGGCAATTTGAAATGAGTGAAACCGTTCTGCAGCCGGGCAGTATTCCCTGACTGATGTTCATATTATATTGTTGTTTGCAAATTGCATAATGTTGATATCTTGAAAGGCAAAACAGTTACACGTGTTTGAATAGGGACACATTGCGTGAAAAGATTGGGATGCTCGTACACACACATGCATGTACACACATCTCTGTCGGACCCCCCCCCCACCCCCCCTCCCGCATTTCCCACACCCACGGACTAGAGGGATGGTGGTATTTTGTTCAAGTTTTGTCTGAACATCCGTATTAATGGTAAATAAAATGTTTGTGTGCTTGTGCTGTGCGCTGTGGGGCTGCTTGTCAACAAAACCCCAGATCAAGGCTGTTTTACTGCTTAGGTGACCCAATTATGCAAGGTGTGGGATTGTTCGCTTCTGCAGATCTCCAATGACAGACTAGGTTTATGCGCATTAAGATGCAATAGCCTTTGTTCTCCTTTGCCTCATTATTTTTCCCCGGCTTGGTTTTTGCTTTAAAAAACAAAACAAAGATTATAGGACATAAAAGTTTCTGTGTTTGCTGTTCATTACGGTCTGGGTGTTTGCATTTAATTAGACATGCCTGTCAAAAGTAGAGTCAGACGTTGAATGGGGGAGATGCTGGAGATGCTGAAACTCATGGGTTTCAGAACACAGTTGCTTGACTTAACAATGATTAAGTCAAGTCTAATTATGAAACCAATGTATTTTTTGGGGAATGATACATCATTGCTGTAAAGACAAACTTGTTGGTATTTTTGTTTGAGGAGTCATGCCAACTGACGTTGTGTCCTTGGGCAAGGCACTTCACCCTACTTGCCTCAGGGGAATGTCCCTGTACTTACTGTAAGTCGCTCTGGATAAGAGCGTCTGCTAAATGACTACATGTAAATGTAAATGTGGTATCATTCAGATTAGACACTCCTAAACTCATTTCACTATATTTAAACCTAGCCTTCACCCCTGTTCCACAAACTGAAATGCATATTAAATGCATGAATCAACACTAACTGGCAGTACAAGAGAACACCTCTACACTGCATAGGTATAACTAATTATATGCTTATTTCTCTTTGAAGTAGCGATATCTGAATCCAGAACACAGGCTTCCAAACCTCCCAGCAGACCAATAAAAATGAGTGATGAGTCAGCAAATCACACTGCAATCAGCCTGCCTCAACAATAGACGTAAATGGCTCTGTGGAGACTCATTTCAAAGAGGGTGAGGAAGGATATGAAATGTAAGCATGTGTGTGATCAGGCTCCACTGGCTCTGCCTCTTAGGAGATTTTCCACCTTGAACAAACACATCTAATATCCTCTCCTTGTCGTCCTAGCTTTAAGTGCATTCTGCATGCTTCTCTGCAATCACTGTGAGACGATATTGTGTTTGTGAGTTGCAGTGGGATCTTATTCTAGCAAATGATCTAACTAACATGACATACAGTAATTGTCTTTTTCCACAGGCATTCTGAGTATCTGCATGTGATCAGTTAGACAGGCCTTACCCTGCCCAACACACCACCATGTTTCCAAAGTGTATTGTATATGGTCAACACATACACCGAAGACAACCCTTAGTATTTCCATTCCGGCAACAGCATTTATAAGTCTCAGCAGGCTTATGTGAAGTCTTTCTCTGAGTCGTAACCCTGATTTGGATGAAAAGAAAAGCTTGTGTTCCTTCTCTCCTCTCATCTGTGTGATTCAGGTTCCTGACAGGGAACCTCAGCTATAGCACAGCTATTGACATTCAACAAGGATCTGGCGTTGCCATTAACATACAGGCATTGTCCGAAGAACAATAGGTGTTTATATAATATCCTCCAGTATCAGCTGGAAGAGTAAACTGACAGACTCACCACTGGGAAATACATGTGTGTTAGGATGAGATTTCGGTGAGACTTGACATATCTCTTTCCCAGGTCAGCAGATCACTGGGTGACCTTCAAACAGCTCTCTCTATATATTACTTGGCCTCTCGCTCGAGACAGTAGCTCACAGGACCTTGAGTTGAGTTACGATATTGTTACATCTCCCGTAGGATAGAAACTGGATTACCCCGTGTTGTGCCCTAAAAGGAAATAGAAACAATATGTGTACTTGTTTACTCCAATGTATATGTCCTCAGTAGCATCCCTGCTCATTAGAATCACAATTCACTAGGATGGAATGGTTTAGAAGAGAAGTAGAGGGGGATTTGAACCTGCAACCTCTTGACCTGCAGACAAAACCACTGAGCTGTAAACCCATCACCCCTCACCTTTGGTTCTGAAAACCATCGCTTCTATCAGATACAGAACCTGTGAATTTAGCGTTTCTAAGCAACCTTTTCTGACCCCAGATGTATCTTTACCCTAACCCTACTCTTAAAAGGATTTACGTGGATTTAACCTTTGGTTCACTTGCCTAACTGAAATAATATTGCTATCAATGCTCAGCATTGTCCTGCAACATATCAACACCAGCATCTGCATATTCCTGTTTCGTTTCTGTATTTAGAGTGTAGAGTGTGTGTGTGCGTGTGAGTGTGTGCGCATCTGTCACTGCATGCATGTATAATAGACCTGGAAATAATGAAGTAGAACCCCCTCAAAAAGTAATGGTTAAGACTCAAGTGCCTATTTTCAGCATGATCATTGTGCAACGGTGATGTGATTAATAAGTCGTTCTCCAAGCTTTGTTGATTGCTTGTCGATTCCTCATCATTTCTCAGTCAGACGGATGTCTCTGGGGACAAACTCGGGTGTTTACGAAGCACTCTTCTCTTTTGTTAAGCTGTGAATTTGCATGCAAACCGCTAAGAGAGAGTTGTCTATTTTATTCTCTAACCAACAGCATAACAATGCAAAAAGATACAGCAGCAAACCCCATGTGCTTGAAAGGAAAACAGCCATACAAACCCCATCCATTAGTCTTTCACAAAAGGCAAGAGAAAAGCATTAAAAAGGTTCAACCAGACTGGGGAATCACTGCAGAACATTTATACTGTATATACACACTGCACACTGGAGTAATCTAGAAATGAGGACTGTCCAACTGATTAACCAACAAACTAACCCACTACCCAATATTAGCTTCCTGAAGCCTTTTGGATGAATTATACTACTACTAAGTAGTACAATTAAATCAAATGTGCATGGGATACAAAATAGACAAGATCAAAAATTACATTAATGGCTACATAAACCTATACAAAAGACAGGAACTGTATGCAAAGTAGGAATGCAAATGTATGCAAATGCATAAATGACAAAATTATCATAATGCTGGAGGGCTGAAGAAGAGATGTTTAGGTATTTTTCTCTTTCCATTTCTCCATCTATCTTTCTCTTTCTCAGGCACACACACGTTTCTTTCAATACAATCCTGTATCAGCCTCTTGTTTGAGTTTGACAGTAATATCATATCTCTGCTTGACCCCAACTAATCGGGCTTCAAGACTGGCCACTCCACAGAGACTGCCCTCCTTTCTGTCACCACTGCCCTCCAGTCTGCCAGAGCGGCTTCCAGGTCATCCGTCATCATTCTGCTGGACCTTTCTGCAGCGTTTGATACGGTTAACCACCAGATCCTGCTCGCCAGACTTTCTGAGATGGGCATCACTGGCACTGCACTCCAGTGGATCTCATCCTACCTGTCGGGAAGATCCTACCAGGTTTCCTGGGGAGGCAAACTGTCAGGCCCTCGCCAGCTCTCCACTGGTGTCCCACAGGGCTCCGTCCTTGGACCCCTCCTCTTCTCTCTGTACACCACCTCATTTGGACCAATCATCACCTCCCATGGCTTCTCCTACCACTGCTACGCTGACGACACGCAGCTGTACCTGTCGTTCCCCCCGACCGATCCGGGGATCTCAGCTAGGATTGAGGCCTGCCTCACAGACATCTCCGCCTGGATGACCGAGCACCACCTCCAGCTGAACCTCGCCAAAACAGAACTTCTCATCATCCCGGCTAAACCCTCCATCTCCCACGATCTCTCAATCACCCTGGGATCTGCGATGGTGACCCCTTCACCCTCTGCCAGGAACCTTGGGGTTACCATGGACGACAAGCTCTCCCTCACGACCCACATTGCTGCGGTCTCCCGGTCGTGTAGATTCACCCTCTACAACATCCGGAAGATCAGGAGATACCTGTCTGAGCACTCCACCCAGCTGCTAGTCCAAGCACTTGTCCTCTCCAAGTTGGACTATTGCAACTCGCTGCTCGCTGGTCTCCCAGCATGTGCAACCCGCCCTCTTCAGAGGATTCAGAACGCAGTGGCCCGCCTGGTCTACAATCTACCCAGACGCTCCCATGTTACCCCGCTCCTCATCTCTCTCCACTGGCTACCTATCATGGCCCGTATCAGATTCAAGACCCTGGTATTGACCTTCCGAGCAGTGAACGGGACTGCACCCGTCTACATCAAGTCTCTCCTGCAGCCTTACACCCCCACCCGTCACCTACGGTCTTCTTCAGACAACCGCCTGGTGGTCCCACCGCTCAAGACCGCCCGGTCCCAACACAAGCTCTTCTCCTGTCTGGCCCCCCAGTGGTGGAATCAACTCCCCACCTCCATCAGAGACACTGACTGTCTCTCCACCTTCAAGAAAAGGCTCAAGACGCACTTGTTCCGGGAGTACAACGGCACTTAGGAATGGTTCGCTTGACCCGATGTTAGTTTCCTCAAGGATCACAATGACTCTTGCTCAGAGACTTGTTGCTCTTGTGGTTAGTGGTAACTGATTTAAAAAAAATTGTACTCGCTGTGATATATTGTTTTTTATTATTGTTGCTTGTCTTTTTTTTTTCCACAGGTACACTTGCACTTATAGCAGTTCATGTTGTTTAATTGTAACTTGTTTAACTACATGCTCTTATGGTTCTTCCCTTTGGCACTTACTTTGGTTGTTCACAATGTGTGCTTCATGTTTTGGCTACTCGCAATGTTTTGTGGCTATCTCGTTGTTATGATCAGTGACCTATGCACTTTGTAAAGCTCTCTCTTGGAAGTCGCTTTGGATAAAAGCGTCTGCTAAATGAATAAATATAATTGTAAATCTCAGAGGCTTTTGAAGGTAGGAGAGGGTGTAAAAGCAACAAAAAATCCAGTATGGATTTTAAGGTATTCACAGTATAGAATCTGACGTGATATGTTGAATATTTTGAAATGTCATAAAAAGAGCAGTTCAGAAACATCACATCAACAGTGAGGTATGTTGGCGGTAGTGTGTGTGTGAATGTCTAGCCAGTGTGCTGGGTCTTATAATGGCTACAAGGACAGCTGATAAGAATAAGAACATCATTCAGGATCTGAGATTCGCCAGACATTGCTTGCACTAGACAGTTTTTTACCACAGTTTTTGCACTTGCATCTTGGTATAAAGTCTGAAGTGTGTAGTATCTCAGAGAAAGACAGAGGGGGGGGGGGGGAGCCGGTAACCCTTAGCCCGTATCTTGATGCATCACTGACTTTAGCAGCAACTGTAACATCAATGACATTCGTCCTCTACATTGCCCTTGGTTCTGTATTCAGGAAACACAACACAGGATTAAAAGCAACATCAGTGAGGAACGTCACAGCAGGTAACAAAGAACCTGGTACTCACAGCTGGAATGGGATGCCACCGAATCCAGGGAACTTCTCTCAGTTGAGAAGTCTTGTCCAAGTGATGAGAGGCTCTTATGGACTCACAGCTGAACTGAGAAGTACACACACTCTCACACGCACACTCTCTCACACAGACACACACTCCATCTCACACACACACACAGCTGTTCTGGGACGATAAGGGGATGGTGCGATGGTCCGAGGCACGTTGCAGTCCCTGAGCATCTTACTGTGTTGTTGCTCTGTAACATATAAATGAGAATTCCGCAACACCGTTGTTTTTTATTTTTTTAAAGCATGTCTTTTTACATGCCGGCCATGTGACAAGATTGTCACTGCAGCCGTAGGAGGAATCACATCATCAGATGTTGTGCTTCGTGGGAAGTGTGTTCACACTAGACAGTCAGGAGGTGATGGTGGTGACACCTGTCACACCTCCGTTCCTTCCCCATTAGGAGTGTACGTGTCACAATGAGATGACAGAGGGCGGGGAGGAATAACCAGCATGTCCTCCATGATTCTAGTGTGTTGGTAACTCCGGTGTACACCAGTATAGCATTACCTTAAATACAAAGGCTAACTCTGACTACAAAAATTTTATGTGTACGTTTACCCAACGCAATTACTGGAACTGTGTGTGCGCTTGTTTGCAGATTTGTGAAAATATATTTTAAGATTTTATGTAAAAAGATCCTCAATTTAAACATGAAAGCCTCTGAGACATTCTTATTCAAAACTGATGCCAGAAACAATCAAACGCAGAGCAATCAAAATCAGTGTGATTTCTCAAAATAAGTTATGATTACATTTCCGTACAAGGAGAAAATGTTACAGAAAGTTCTACAAAAGTAAACAGGACATGACGCTATGCCTCAATCAGAGGGTTAACCCTGTTCATTACTGGCTCCTGCTGGGCAATTACTACATGCTCAAATGCCAACGGTGTGATTAGTCTTCGCTCCTCATAGCCCAAACTGGACAAGTTTCCAAATGCCAAACACAGATATTTATCTATCTGTATAACTATCACAGTAGGAGATGGAGGGGGGGGGCATGTTATAGAGAGGAAAGAGGAGGGGGGAAGTAGGGGGGAGCAGGAGGAGAGAGGAGGAAGATGGGGGGGCTTTCTCTCCACTCTCCGTCCATTCTCCCCCTGTGATAGTTACACTGATAGATGAGTATATGTGGTTGGCATTTGGAAACGTGGTAGGTTTGGGTTTGAGGGAGAAGGAGGACAGAAGAGATCCTCTGTAATGAAGCTAAACAAACCACAAAAAAAAACAAGAAAATACACAACCCTGCCATTCCGAACCCACCCAATCAGATTCCAGTTACCATTGGAGACCTGTCGCCAGGGAAACATAGATTTGTCGTGCTAGCACAGATGTGGGTAACACTTTATAATAAGACTTATTATAAAGTGTTACCCAGATGTGTATAAGGATCTCTGGAGGACTCTTACATTTATTAGTTTTTTATTGAATCAAATGCAAAATGTCGTCCTCGCAATTTCTGAAAGGGAGTTTATGACAGGACTGTAAGGCTCCGTTGCTGTTTCAGTACCTGATACCACAAAACCCCTTAAGCGGTCTTGTGGAGTCCACACCTTTTTTGTAGAGTCCACTGCTCAGTTGCAGCACATGGATGACCAACAGCATACTAGGCAGGTGGTTTCATTTTGGTTTGTTTTGGCTCATTGGTATACAACACTGCATATCCACCACACTGGTCGAACCAACATAGTTTCAGTGAAACATTGTTTGCGATCCTCATTACTACTCACTGCAGGGGTTGCTCAAATCGGCACACCCTCACCCCTCCTGCATTGACAGGCACATAGTAGTGCTGAGGTGATAATTACTGCTGGTTTAGGTCCACAGTGTTCCTGAACGTTCCTACTTAGTGAGTGTGAGTTAGCTGTACTGCTGCATGATGAGCTCCAGCTCATGTTCTCAACACCAAGCTTGTTATTTTCTTCAGCAGATGCCCCTCTGACGTCGCTTCCATACCAAAGGAGCCTTGTCTAAAAGCTCATCTAAATTCCACTCTTGATTAGAACTGAGGTAATCTTGCTGCGGGGAAAGTGCAACTCAGACTCTGAAACACAAGACTGGAGAGGAGAGTCATCTCCTCCTCCCCCCATCTTATCACAAACCTGACAATAAAACACCTTCCTCGTCAGTCCAGGGAAGCCCAAGGCCAAGCTCAGCTCCTCTCCCTCCCTGCTGGCTTCCCATTCAGCCGTGATGCGAGCAGAGATACAGGCCCTTCTTCTAGCTGGCTCACCAGGTCTGCAGGCATGCGCAGCCGGCTCGTCAGTTCACAGGAATAAATGACAGGATCAATTTATGAAGCCACTGACACGATTAGCTCCTACATAAATCATATCATCGGGAAGAAGCCTCCTTGTCCGCCTGGCTGACAGCTTTATGGCACGCCTCCAAAAGGCTCTCTGCCAATCATTGGAGAATGACAGATCCTGCAGCGCACGTAGGACCCAACTTCACAAACACACAGCAGCACAGAGGACATGTTTTATACCCCAAGCACTGGGAGAATGCTGTGAAGTCAAAATGTCAAGGAATCGGATTTTGGTGTTGAGAGCAGCAGGAAAATGTACTGAGAACAGAAAGCTTTTGAGAAATAAAACGTAACACTAATCCTTAACTTGATTAAACTTGCATGTGTTTTATTCCTACCCTATGCAACTTCATACAGAACTCACTCTGTGAAATATATCGTAAATGATTTAGTGGTTAATGAGAAAGAAAAGAAAGGTAATTTCAGATTATGATAGATGGAGAGATCCTATATCCGAAGCCTCCCACAAACCAAACATTATTAGCATAACAGCTTTGATGGCCTCCTCCGATGATGAGCCTGTGACCTTGCGTCGGGAAGGCAGTCTGCTCTGCTCCATCTCTTCACCCTTGCCTCCCGGCTCCTCCCACTGCTCCCCCCTCCAGTTCTTGGGCTTCTGAGGCTGCGTGTCTGGGGTTAATGCTTCTCCAGCTCTGCTCCAGCTGCTCTGAAAGGCCACAGAGAGACTGTGTAATTAAAGAACTGGCCTGGTTCTGACCCCATGCCTTTCTCCATCAGCCGGGAAAAAATAAAGCATTAGCGTCACTCCCCGAGGATGGGCTGGGGTGACATCCAAACCCACGCGTTTTAGGCTAGAGGTGATGGTAGAGTTACACAACATTTTACCTGCTCTTCGTCTGTCTTCCATGTCAGCCACAAGTACAAGTAGCTAGCTAGCTAGTGTTATCTTAGTCATCACTACAATTCCGTCTGTTTACAGACAATGCAAAGTGTTACTAAAAGAATCTCACCAGAAGTCGCTCTTGGCTCTCTGAAAAGTCGCTAAATTAGGTGATGACGAAAATCCTAACCAGCCTCATCCAAACCCAGCTCAGTTCCGGATGAGTGGGGGCAACATGCGACTTTCTAGTTATTTGTCGCTATAGTCGCTAATGATATATATCTATATTTTTTTTTTAATCGCAAGGGAAGATGAAAAGTCGCTAAATTTAAATCGCTAGATTGGCAACACTGAACCCAAACAAGGACACTAGGTCTATCTAACGAGAGTAAAGATGGCAGATTGAGTGGCAACACTTTGGCAGGGGCTCTGGTTAAAAATTATGAATTCTGAATTTTTGAATTAACTTAGTGTCCAAAGTATATCGACAAAAGTAGGAAGTCCAACATTCTGGTATCTTTTTTGCAACCATGTCTGATGTCAACTTGATGGCGCCCCACGAGGCCTAGATGAAGAAAGAGGCGGATGAACATTTCAAAGGCTACTGATAGCTAATGAACTAGCTAGCTAGTGACACGTAGCTTCCCCAGAGATGTTGGAATGACGTGGCTCTCTTGCCCGTGGAAAAGCAAACCGGTTGCAAGCGCCCACAGTTGAGTAGAGAAACCCATCTTGAATTGTAGGTATACTCACGCCAACTCACACTCCAACCAACTCATAATAGTTAACTCTTCGGAATCAGATATCTCATTAAAACAATATGCGATTGTGTATACTGGTGAGATTATAGTTATTAGTCCTTCTTGATAATTAGATATGGAAATCCCACCTTACGGCAAACCAAATGCCTGAGTAATGAGCATTATTAACAATTAGCTCAATTAGATGATGCAATTAGGATTGTTTTGGTAAGTGTGCTTCACAGCCACGATGGGGT
Source organism: Osmerus eperlanus (assembly GCF_963692335.1). Lineage (NCBI taxonomy): Eukaryota > Metazoa > Chordata > Actinopteri > Osmeriformes > Osmeridae > Osmerus > Osmerus eperlanus. The sequence continues at coordinate 5,726,998 of NC_085025.1, forward strand.
GTGGGTATGCAGACGAATTAGATCACGGCTGTGACAGAGCTAAATAAACTATATGACAATGCTACAATGTCATATCGAGTAGTCTACATTGTAATAGGGATAGCACCCCAGACACTTGGAGGGAACAATGTACAACTTCAAGAAAATGATAGTTTTACATTGGTTGGATTTAATTACTTTGTTAGCCACTGAAATATATAGCATAGATGTATGTATGGCGCAACAGATTAACTCAAAATAATTCCTTAAGTCCCCTGAAATGCAACCACTCACTTCCTATGATGTTATAATGGATACAGAGAAGTGTTGAAGAGTATTAAGCTACCATACAATTAAACCATGCAGTTTGGTTGCTATGGCAAAAGCTTTTCTTACAAAAGAGCTGCCTATACAAACTGTATAGGCAGCACTTAGAAAAGCACTCTAAAGGTGAGAAACCATTTCTGTGGCCATGCAGGCATTAAGCAGAGATGTAGTTTATCTTGTGGACAGGGAAGCCAAGTCGCAGATAGAAGACATTTACCGCTCCACAACCTCGTAAATGTAAACATTGGTTAGTGTTAATGTATGGATAAAGAGTGACAACCACAATTCATGCATAGTGAACTGCATAAACCACTGTTTATGCAAAACTGGAGTGTTTTTAAACACTGACTAGTCAAAAACGTTATGCCAAGGATTCAAATTAAAACGTGTTTGCAGTCCTTTTTTGGTCACCTCTGAGGGATGGAAACAAGCTTTTCAAACATTACGCAGCTTCTGGATAGACTTATTTCCTCTGAAAATGACCTTTCCAGAATCGAACAAAATCATCAAAGAACACCAGTTATCCTCCGGAAACATCTCGTGTCTCAGAAAGTGGTACCCTGTGTCGTATAACCCCAGGTCTATGCGTAGGCTATGACTTATCATGTGCACGCTCCATGTAAGGCCTACTTGAACTATAATTGTTTACATCAGGTCCCTGATATACACACACACATTGCTGAGTCTGTCCCTTTAAAACACTAACTATCCTCAGTGTTCTTAGGGCTATCGGATTCCTACTGGATATCCATCTTCTGTTATTTCTGCAAACTGACTGGATTTGCCAGGGGCTGTGTAATGTTTGCTACAGTATTCTTTAATTAAAAATCATGTATTTTCCCCTCTCATCATTGGGAAGGATTAGCAGTATTGCTCTGGTCTCTTTGATAAGTGATTCGCCAGAGAGGCCTCTGGGATAATTAATCAGCTGTCTAAACATTTTCCCCCCAAAAGAACAGCAGTTGTGAAGTGTCAGTCCTCGCTTGCCGGCTCCAATGTCCTGCAGAAAACAGCGCAGCAACACTCCCCGGCGCCTCGTGGGTCTCTAAAACATCTTCATAGCCACATACGGTATAACAAGGTATAATGCGTTTTTTCATGCTCTTGTCGAACGTGCTGTTTGGTATATTCAGACCTCCTAATCAACGGATAATATAGTCTGCTTCGCCTGCTGCTACCTTTATTGCATGACCTCCTCGCGGCTGGTTCAACAAACACCTTTTCAACAACAACGTAATGACGTACAGTTTGAAGAGCAAAGCTCGATTATAAAAATGGGTGAAGCAGTGTGCATGTTCGGGCTTATTCCAAACAGATGCTGTTTGACATTTTATTAATGCATACATTCTATTTAAGCATACATTCATGGCATCTCAACCAAATCCATCCCTCTGTGAAATGTATTCTAGCACTAGCCAGCTAGCTGTGATCAGAGCAGGATAGCAAGCACATTTACAGTCTAACTCTCTCTCTCTGAGTGAGTGTGTGTGTGTGAGAGAGAGAGGCCTTGTCCTTGTAGAACAGGGGTGGGACACTTCATCCCTGACTAGACTAGCTAGTCGTTTTATCGCTGATGCTCTCTGAGCCAAATGAGGATTCGGCCATGTTGGCCCATTTATCATGGTCCACGAGCAGCCAGCAGGCAGGCAGGGAGGGGACCTTGGCTGGGAACACCTCACTGTCATCTGTTCCCAAAGTCGAGCAGGTTTAATGTGGTTGTGCACGGTTGTATTTACCCCAGGGAGAAACAACAACATAGAAGGGAGTGTGCGTGCGCAGGGGCTCCGGGAATGGCTTCAAGGTAGCGCTGTTGAAGGATGCAACAAACTTGGTTTGAAGACAGATCCGTGGCTTTTCGTTTGTTGTCATTACAATGTACCCAATGTCCAACATGGAAACCAAGTGGTCTCCTCACATTAAAGGCTTTTGTGCATGGACTGAATGCTTTTACCTTGACTTCCTTCCGTACCATACCTTCCAAAATATGCTAGTATTACTGTGGTCTTCCTGAAACACTCACTGCAATGGAAGCCTGTGGGATCCAAAAAGGGTTGGTGAACCGCAGGGACCCAATTTGTTTGCTCAGCCCAACAGCTGAGACGTCGCATCACAATAACAGCGATTGTTGGAAGTGATTTTACCCCTCATTTCCCCCCTTCGTTTGAACACACAGGATTAGGAGCGAAAACAAATGAAACGGAAGGACTTAAACAGTTCTTCGTTGTGTCTAGAATGCGGATCTCAAACAACTTGTTTATAAGCTGTGTTTGTGAATTGTATCCTGCAGATACAACTACAATGTTTCTCTCAACAGGCCTGAGAATCAGAATCAGAATGGGATTTATTCGCCATGAAAGTTTGCACAGACTAAATATGTGGACTATCTATACTAAGGGTACATAAACTAGCAGTACTAAGTGGGATTAACATTGAATTAAATATACAATAAAATAAAATATAAGTTGCCGTAAATTACAATATAAAAATACAAAAATACAAATATTACAAAAAATACAAATGTACAAGATACAATTTTGTAATGCAGTGCAAAAAGCAGTGTGTTTAGCAAAAAGCAGTGTGTTTGGAAGGAGGAACATTGTGTTATATAATGTCACTGCAGTACACCTAGTAAGCTACCTACCTGCAGTTCACAGCACCATCACTCACTGATGCTTTCTAATGATCCTGCATTATGACTTTGCAAACTCTGGCCTACCTGAATATTTATAATACTGTTAATTTGCTTGAGAAGTTGTTTGTGTGCGTGCTGTGTATGCACGGTGTATATCTGCTGTATGTGGATGTCTGCTGTGCGTGTGTGTGTGTATTTGTTTTGCAGGTGGCACTACAGAGAAGGACCCGGCATGCTTCTCCTCTCTTCTAATTCCTGTCCCGTGGTATCCTGCTGTGACGAGGGTACACTTCTCCTGGCCCTCCGTCCACTGTTCCAGTGGAGGAGCAGTACAGATGCTGCCTGAGGTCGGAGTCACAGGGAGAGAAACTAATCAGAGACTTTGTTATGAGCTGCAGGAGGGCAGACTGTCGTCTTGTGCCCTCAACACCCCTAGCAAACACACACACGTACACACAGCCTACTGTATGCATGCCCACACACACACACACACACACACACACACACATACACACAGCCTACTGTATGCATGCCCACACACACACACACACACACACACCCACACACACACACACACGTACACACAGCCTACTGTATGCATGCCCACACACACACACACACACACACACGTACACACAGCCTACTGTATGCATGCCCATACACACACACACACACGTACACACAGCTTACTGTATGCATGCCCATACACACACACACACACACACACACGTACACACAGCCTACTGTATGCATGCTCACACACACACACACACACACACGTGCATACACAAACGCACACACACGGAAAACACCAGAGGCTCAAAACCTTTCAGTGTCACCTCTTCAGCCCTCCCCAGACCATCTAAAGTTGTCTCTTCGTGTTCTAAGTGGTATGTTATTATTAACAGCTACTGTACTTTATTACAACCCAGCAGTACATCATGGAAACATCTGCTTCCTTTTCTCTTATGTTCGATTTCAAGCTATGTTCCATACAGTAAAAGTAAAAACGACTTTTTATGTGGTGAGTTTGTGGTACTATGTGAAAATCCTCAAAAGAAAGGAAATGGTAATGACCACCACAACCTCAGACTCTACCGATACACAAACAAGGTGTTTTGTGATGTATGATGTGGTACAGTAGCCCAGCATAGCTACAGTGCTGGAACAGGTATGGTATCTGTGGACTGAGATAACCCTTGTTTGTGCTCCGGTACCTTAAGCAATAACGACACCGCATCCATAATAATAAGACAAACTAGACAAAACTTCCAGCATGGTCCCACAAAGTCATGGTTTACCACGCTGTTTATTGCAAGTTCTTCCTGGAATTATTTTGTGTCAAATCAAAAACTCCCACCAGTTTTAAAGATATGCTCTGTCTCTGTCTCTCAGATCTGTCTGTTGACCCACAGACAATATATTCAAAATCCAAAATGCCTGAGCAATAAAATCACTGAACACATGGGGCCAAACCTTTTTTCCAATCAACAGTAAAACACTCCCAGCTAAGAGGACGCAGTAAAAGCCAGCCTCAGAGGCGAAGCAGCCTTTATAAAATGCAGAGCAACTATGGTCGACACACCGCCACAAACTGGAGTCACACAAACCTGACTGACTTTACTGGGTTCCCTTTCACAAGACTCTGATCTCCGGCAAACAACGGGAAGACGCATCTGCAAATGATAGGACGTCTTCCTGTGCCACTGATGATGTCTATGGCCGTGTGAGTCCGTCATCAAGCGCTAGGGTGTACACCATTATCTTCTGCAGAAGAGAGCTGGCTATTGTTTCAATGGTCTTATTCTACCATCACTGCTGTGTCTGTGTGAGTATACAACATGCATGCGAATGATAAGACCTTGGGTCAAACAGAGGGAGAGAGAGAGTTGTAAATGCCAGGAATAAAATATATGTTTGGACACTTAACTGCAAGATATTTCTGGACCATGGACTGATGTGGAAGTCACAGTTTTTTATTTATTTTGTTCTCTAATCAATACCTAATTACAGTGTCCTTTACAAGACAGCGTATTGGGTAAAGAAATAGATGACTTGTAGGAAAGGAGGAGGAGGAGCAGTGGGCCAAGCTGAAAGAGATATAGATCACTGGTCCAGTTCTCCATCCAGTCATGCAGCACTATCAGTCTAAAGTCATCCTGTCCTCTTTCAAAGCTCTCCACTGATACATCACCTCACTGACTGCAGGTGATAGAAAGGGTTACTAATCCGAGATTTAGTATGCTTTTAGGACACCATAAAGGTTATGGAGGCTTTTGGCTTCTGTCCACACCCTTGTCTGTTCCTTAGCTTCATGGGTGAGGGAGCCATGTCAAGTGTAACCCTGTAACATCCCAAGCCCTTGCAACAAGGTGATGATCCTATTTCATTTGACAGCTCTCAAACCATCACAGCATCACCTGATGCCCAGGCAGTGAAGCCTCACCCACATACCATACGACTGTAGTTAACGACTCTGTCTCTCCATCCAGAAACGTCCATCTGTTCCCTTCTCCTGGTAGAGTAAAGAAAGACTGTTGTGGAGATGATTAGATAATTAGGATCCTTTGAAATGAATAAATACCCAATTAGAATTAACGGTAGCTACAGGTGTTTCACCAGCAGCAGGCATCGTGTGGCTCATACAAAAGTCGCTCTGGATAAGAGCGTCTGCTAAATGACTAAATGTACAAAAGGCATCTGAATACTTAGGACCAGTCTCCTCGGTTCTATACAGAGCGTGATACGTGTTTTTTCAGAATCCATTGCGTTCATTTGGCATCAGCAAATGTTCCTTAGGTGTTTCATCAAAGGGAATGTGAAATTGTGTGTTTACACAGTCTGAAACATCGCTGATGTCAGAATCCTGACAAGCTTATTAGTATCCCATGGCCGATCTCACTCCATCACCAGATGAATAATGAATGAAGGATTTGTGGTTGGTGTGTGGTTGTTTTTCCACTATCACAAAGACCTCACAAACATCATGAGATGAGGCAGTTTCTTCAAGCAGTAGCAACACAAACTCAGGTGTGAAGGTCAGAGTGTTTTGAGATTCCTACTGGTTTGCACACTGATTAGGCAAATAAGAATCTTATGGTTTCATGATATTCATGAACGTAATTATATGGATGCATTTATTTCTCAAACACCAAAGTCTCTATTAGTAAGCTGGCAGAGAAAACTTGATGTTTACAAGGGACAAATAATTGCTCTAAGCTCTGCATTCAGCCCTCTTTCTCTCTGTTTCTCCCTCCCTCCTCCTACCTTCCTCTCTCCCATCTCCTTTAATGTAAATACAGTTTGCATACTTATGAAGTGTTTCCTTCCTAAATGTGACACCCATCATTTAAAATGTGACAGTTTATGAAATTCCTTATCTTAAAGTAATCTTATTTCAGGATGTTCATTAAGATACAATGCTTCTTTATCAAGTTGGTAGACATGCTTACTTTAATAGACATATTGTACAGAATGCTGTCAGGCGATTTGGATTGATTTTTTGCAGTCTCTTCTGGCTTGCTCTGTGTTGTCAGTTGTCCAGAGAGGGTTGTGAAGCCATGCCCCTGGTTGTTGGGTTAATCCTCCGTAAAACCAGCCTTCCCTACCTGGAGACTGGCCAGAACCTGTCAGCCATGATGTCTCCATTGCCCTGTGCCTGCCAGTCTCTCCTCACTTGCTCACCCCTCCACCCGGTCTGGTTCTCTCTCTTTCTCTCTGACTTTCTTTCTGACTTTCGTAATTGTTTTTCTGTTTCTCTGTTTCTCTGTTTCTCTGTTTCTCTCTCTCTCTCTCTCTCTCTCTCTCTCTCTCTCTCTCTCTCTCTCTCTCTCTCTCTCTCTCTCTCTCTCTCTCTCTGTCTCTCAGTCTATTTCGTCCCCAATTTCTCTCCCTCTCCCTCTCTCTCCCTCCTTCAATCTCTCAAAAATGTCCTCTCACACACACACACCCCACACACACTCTCTCTCCGTCTTTCTCGATCCCTCTCTCCTATCTCGGCTCGAAGCCCCCCAGCCCTGTGTGAGTCGTAGCCAGACAGCCTGCGTTCCCGTATCGCACTGTGTCAGATACATGGAGGTGTGCCACCCATCTGAAGGCTGCTCTGACTTCCTCCTGGCAGCCATCTTAGACGAGTTACCCACAGTGCATACCTAATGAGCAAGTTAACAGGGAGGGGGAGAGAGAGATAGAGTCAGAGAGAGCGGGGACAGAGGGAGAGAAGAAGAAACCCTGAACAAAATCGACTTCTTGATAAAGATCGACCTTGCTTGACCTTTGCTATTTGGGCAAAAAGGACATCATTCGTTGTAGCATTGTTTCAAATGTGGGTGGGACAGCTTTTTTTTTATTACTGAAGATGTGGCAGTTAAATATGATGTTCTTACTTAAAAGTGTGTGTGGGTTGTAGGGACAGATTCCACATTTTCAAAAAGTTTGCTTTTATGATTCAAACTTACTTTCAGTTTCTCTGTCTCACCCCCCTACTCCCAATTTCTTCTTCTGTGTTGGAAGACTACTCAGCAGAACTGTGCTGCTGAGTCGATCCAGAATTCACAGTCCGGTATTCCATCGAGGGACAACAACAACAACATCAACAACAAAATTTCCAAGTGCAGCCGGCTGGTCTTAACAAACAAGGAAGATAACAGAACATCTTGGGCACTGAAGGAAAAGAAACACTGACTGTTGATCAGATCGATACCCTACAAACCATGTGAGCTCCACAAATCCTGTAAACGAGATCTCTAGAAAGCTGGCCACAAATTACAACTCGGATGAGAAACTTGTGTTGAGACTGTTACATGAAGTTTGATGAAGATTGGATGCATGGCCTTGGGGAAAAGGCTCTGTGTTATTTTGAGGCTGCTTTTTAAATGGGGAATAAAGATTACAGTCATGAAACGTTAGGATTCTGTAGTCAAACCCTTGCACCTTGGTTTGATTGGTTTCCATAAACAGTTATACTGCTAAATTCGAGAGAGTTACAATATAGAAACAAATTGTAAAAAAAAATTATCACAGGTTATGCCCTTTAAAGGAATATACACTTCATGGAACTCGTTTGTTTGAAATTTCACATTAATTAGTTTTTCCTGATGCAGAACATTTCAAGGCAAAAACACAATTAATGCTGTCATTTGTTTAAGGATTTACTTAAACAGGGTGTGATAGAAGATATGCATGTTTAACCATACCCCTCTCTCCCCCCAGATATGCATGTTTAACCATACCCCTCTCTCCCCCCAGATATGCATGTTTAACCATACCCCTCTCTCCCCCCAGATATGCATGTTTAACCATACCCCTCTCTCCCCCCAGATATGCATGTTTAACCATACCCCTCTCTCCCCCCACTCATGCCTTGTCCTCTTCTCACACACTTAATTTGATAAAAAAGTTTGACTTCTCTACTGACACAGTCTCTATATCTGGAGTATGAGTCATTGTACTGAACTGTGAACTAAAATGGTGTTAAAGAATAGTTAGGAGCTAGACAAAGTTTCCCTTTTAAGCCTTGATCACCAGACTCTCCTATCACACTGTCCTATCACACTGTCCTATCACACTGTCCTATCACGCTGTCCTATCACGCCGTCTTATCACACTGTCCTATCACACTCTCCTATCACACTGTCCTATCACACTGTCCTATCACACTGTCCTATCACGCCGTCTTATCACACCGTCCTATCACACCGTCCTATCACACTGTCCTATCACACTGTCCTATCACGCTGTCCTATCATGCTGTCCTATCACACCGTCCTATCACACCGTCCTATCACACTGTCCTATCACACTGTCCTATGACACTGTCCTATCACACTGTCCTATCACACTGTCCTATGACACTGTCCTATCACACTGTCCTATGACACTGTCCTATGACACTGTCCTATCACACTGTCCTATGACACTGTCCTATGAGACTGTCCTATGACACTGTCCTATGAGACTGTCCTATCACACTGTCCTATGACACTGTCCTATCACACTGTCCTATCACACTGTCCTATGACACTGTCCTATCACACTGTCCTATCACACTGTCCTATCACACTGTCCTATGACACTGTCCTATCACACTGTCCCATGACACTGTCCTATGACACTGTCCTATCACACTGTCCTATCACACTGTCCTATGACACTGTCCTATCACACTGTCCTATGACACTGTCCTATGAGACTGTCCTATCACACTGTCCTATCACACTGTCCTATGACACTGTCCTATCACACTGTCCTATGACACTGTCCTATCACACTGTCCTATCACACTGTCCTATGACAAAGGGTCATTCAGAGAGAGGAGTCTGTCTCGGCTGTGCTCCAGTGGTGGGTGCTGCAGAGGCCTGGTCCACCAGTAACCTCCTACCTGGTCCACCAGTAACCTCCTACCTGGTCCACCAGTAACCTCCTACCTGGTCCACCAGGAACATCCTACCTGGTCCACCAGTAACCTCCTACCTGGTCCACCAGGAACATCCTACCTGGTCCACCAGTAACCTCCTACCTGGTCCACCAGTAACCTCCTACCTGGTCCACCAGTAACCTCCTACCTGGTCCACCAGGAACATCCTACCTGGTCCACCAGGAACCTCCCATCTAGCCCACTTGCCTAGCATACTGTATCGGAAGATGGTGTACAAATTACTATATTGTATTTTTGAATCACAAAAATGAAATAAAACATATTGAAGCATATTGCATCATTTCTGATTCATTCCTGTAAGAAATAGGATTCTAAACAGAGTAGAGTTTTTCTTGATTGGTAAATACATTTTACTAAAGATAACATTATATAATGCTACCGGTTGTTAATGTTTTTTAGGTCAATGTTTTATGAGTAACAAAGTGAGTGATTTGTTAGTGTTATGGAAGAATGAATTGTTATCAGACATGTATGAAGTGTTTTGGTAGTTTTAGTATATTTTGGATGTGAAAATAACTGCAACAAGCTAAAAGTTGGTTATGAGAACTGCATGAAGAGTTTTGAAAATGTGGCACAGGTATTGAAAAATAAGTCCTGATGACTGGAAAAGAACTGTAAGTGTCAATAAAGGCAAATAACTCACATTTAGTTTTTAGATACCAACACAAAAGGGAACTGCTGCCTGGTGGTGAAGTATTCCTGTTTCTGACACAGGAAGATATTTTGGGCTGGGCAGAATTCCTACTCTGCTGTTCGAGAAGAAAAGATAAAAGATGGACATGTTTATATCTGTGTGTGTTTGTGAAAGAGTGTAAAACAAACACAATTTGACGCCTGTGTTTGTGTGTGTGCGTGTGTGTGTGTCAGTGTGTGTGTGTCAGTGTGTGTGTGTCTGTGAGTGTCTGTGTTTGTGTGTTTGTAAGGCTATTATGTAAGGCTGATGCTTTGATTTTGCTTCATATTGGTTGAAAGGAGGGAGATTGCATATTTTATGATCAAACCTCATCGAACAGTTTGAAACGTCCCACATTTTTGTACTTGTGTAAGCAGCCATGACCACACACAGTCCAATACAAACTGTACAGTATTTTCACCCAATCTCAACAGACACATCTTGAAGACTAGTCCACTAATTATCCCCCAAGAGAGAAGGAGAGACTGGAGGTGTTCATACAGTAGATAGATAGTTTCAGACGTGTGATGTAGACATTGGCTATTCCCTGGACGGAGATACTGAATAGGCTCTTTCCCACCAGCCCTGCAATGACAGGGGCTCCCCGAGGCATTATGCAAACATACACGCAGCCTTACATTTTAATCACATGGCACAAGCTGATTGTATCTCGTTCCGACCAACTGTAAGCTGTTCTCAAACATCGCTCTGTGCTGAGACCGGAGTGTAAAATGTCAATCATGTGAATCTAATTTCCTGTCCTCAAATAGCCCAGCTTCCTGTTTCTCTGTACCCTTTCTCCTTGCCTATAAGCCCTCATTCTTGCAGTCTGAATCAAACTGGCTCAGGAAGTCAAGACCTTTGAAAAGATCTTTAAAATCTGTGATACAGTAAAAATCGTATCCATCTGCCATTCATCTTTACAACCTTGTTCTTTATATTCTGCTGTGTTCCTGTGAAGCCTGTGTGTCTGTTCAGTTGTGATGCTGCAGTGTGTATGTGTGTGTGTGTAATGTGCAGTATAGTCTTTCAATTAGTCGATGGTCTGGATGCTGGTGCTAATCAGATTGAGATGACAGACACGGTTACCTTTATGAAAATGATTTTTTCCTGTCCCTATTCAACCCCATCAATGAAACCTCAAGTGAGAGCAAAGCGAGTTAGCACACACACACACACACACACGCACACACACACACACACACTCACTCACTCACTCACTCACTCACTCACTCACTCACTCACTCACTCACTCACTCACACACACCATCCTCTTATGTTCTGATTTGAACGCAGCTTGAGGATTCTGTGCTTGAGAAGCTTTAAACAGTAATCAGATACATGTTTTCTTGGAGTCCTGGCTGATGAGTCTAACAAAGTACTGGTGGACACCCTGCCTCTACACCCTGCCTCTACACCCTGCCTCTACAGTCTCCCTACAGTCTCCCTACAGTCTCCCTACAGTCTCTCTACACCCTGCCTCTACACCCTGCCTCTACACCCTACCTCTACACCCTGCCTCTACACCCTGCCTCTACACCCTGCCTCTACAGTCTCCCTACAGTCTCCCTACAGTCTCCCTACAGTCTCTCTACAGTCTCTCTACAGTCTCCCTACAGTCTCCCTACAGTCTCTCTACACCCTGTCTCTACACCCTGCCCCTACACCCTGCCTCTACAGTCTCCCTACAGTCTCTCTACAGTCTCCCTACAGTCTCCCTACAGTCTCCCTACAGTCTCTCTACAGTCTCTCTACAGTCTCCCTACAGTCTCTCTACAGTCTCTCTACAGTCTCCCTACAGTCTCCCTACAGTCTCTCTACAGTCTCCCTACAGTCTCTCTACAGTCTCTCTACAGTCTCTCTACAGTCTCCCTACAGTCTCCCTACAGTCTCCCTACAGTCTCTCTACAGTCTCTCTACAGTCTCCCTACAGTCTCTACAGTCTCTCTACAGTCTCTCTACAGTCTCCCTACAGTCTCTCTACAGTCTCTCTTCAGTCTCTCTACAGTCTCTCTACAGTCTCTCTACAGTCTCTCTTCAGTCTCTCTACAGTCTCTCTACAGTCTCTCTTCAGTCTCTCTACAGTCTATCCTCGCCCAGGCTAAAGCTTCCTCAGTTCATCTACCTCGCTTTTTACATGCATGTACTGTGTAGCTTCACCTTTCCAATCTGTTTGTTTGCTATTATGGGTGAATACATGTCACAGAATCCAGTTCCATACTTCCTTTTAGGGAATGAAAGAGAGAGATGAACGGGTGGAAAGAGAGAGAGAAAAAATAAAAAGAAGAAAGAGAGAGAAAAAAAGGGGTGGAGAATGGAAGAAAGAGAGAAAGAGAGGAACAAGGACTGAGACACTCAGAAAGTGCAGGGATGTTAATCCGACAACACTTGACGTCAGGTGTATGTTAAATGAGACGGCCTTGCTAAAATGATGTATGATAATCTGAGTCAGCAATGTATAGCTCTTACCCCTCTTTCCCCTATTTCTCTCTCCCTCTCCCTCTCCATCTCAGTCTCTCTAACCCCCTCTCTCTATCTCTCTAACATCACACTCTCTCTAAACCTCTCTCTAACCCTCTCTCCATCTCCGTGTTTCTCTCTCTAACCCTCTCACTTTTTTCTATCTCTCTCTCTACCCCACCCCCAGTGTCTCGTTCCTTCCTGACCCCCCAGGGGATGCAGGAAGACAGATGCGGGGCTTCGTTGACGGGGATCACAGCCTACCAGCAACGCAGCTCTGGAAGGGCTCCGAGCCAGGAGACATTACTCACAACAGAGGTAAAGAAAAACAGGATGAATCACTTTGGGAGACAACCGGAAACACACGCTCCCCAGCACTTTGCCTTTAGAAACTCGGAGTTAGTTTTTTATTTTGTTATTCAAAAGGCAGGTAAGTAGAGAGCCGGATTCAGTGATGGACACAGAGGAGGGATTTAAAGAAGGCCAGACTTGCATATTCAAACAGCCTTCCTTGCTGTTTTCTTTCTCAGAGAAAATAAGTCACACAGACAAGGAGAGTATTACTGCTGTTAGGCCAGCAAACACTTCTAAAGAACGATTTGAGAGCCATAGTACTTCTTGGCTTCTTTATGTCTTCTGTACTAAAGCCATTTACTTACCATATAGTAGCTAGAGCTTCTGTGTGCATTTCGATGTACTGGCAAAAGCAGTAATACCAACAGTTTATACACATCACCTAACACACACAGGCTGGTATTTGTTCACTGTTGAGAAACACTTTACAGGTGGGTTACATTATCTACCATGTAAATACACATAGGAACATAGGAACTGCTATGTAAATAATGGTGTTAAGTGTTATAGGTCTGGGGAGCTTAAGGTTGTGTTACCAAAACAAGATCACTGTTCACCCCAGTTCAAACAGCCCAAAAAGTTATAAATGGTAACCTATCAGTACAGTACAGCATGTGTTAACTCAAATCAACTGAATGACAATGCAGCTGTAAATAAACGGCCAAATGACACTATGGCTGATGGCTGATGCCATTTCACCAGATCGTCGATACCTGGTGCATTTGGGATCCATTAATCCGAGATACACTAGAGGATATTTGTTTCCCCATGGTACTGGCACACATCTCATAATTATTCCCTGCATGGCACATCCCTCTCTCCTTTTATCTCCTTCCAATTTGGCCTTGAAAGTTGAGCTGAATACAGTAGCACAGAGTAGGCACCCCTGGCTAGCCTCGTCCAATGAAAAGAGGGGCCAGACCTGTGAATTTTGGATGCTTGTAGCGTTGAGGGCACTAGAGACTGTTTTGTTGTGATGTTGTGATAGTTTCGGAATGAGATGCTGGCTGTAGTGATCCGCGGCTGAACCAACGAGATTAGAACTGATCAATGATGGAAGATTGATTTGTTCTCACCTTGTGGCTTTGTCATTTTACAGATGGAACTTTTGGGCGAGGAACACAGTTTTAGAGGCTTTAATGTGACATTTGTGTTCAGTTTCAGAACAGCGTTTTTTAATTTATTTATCTGAACGTGAGACCCCCTTATAAGGTCCTTATTCAGAAGAGCCAAAGAGAAGCTTGGCTGGTTAATGCGAGAGTATATAATTTGACAGTTGACGCTAATGTCACCAGTCCAACAGTGGAATGAATATTACAATGACCCATTCAGGCTGATGGAAGTGTAATTAGCCCAGCGGAGGAATCAGCCAGTGAGCCATTAGACAAGACTTGGCCAGGACCACACATCTGTGTGAAGATAGCTTCTCTGAACAGTAATGGCAAAGAGATGCTTTGTCAGATGGAAACACAGATAGGATGACTCAATGTTTCACACACACACACACACACACACACACACACACACACACACACACACACACACACACACACACACACACACACACACACACACGCACACGCACACACACACACACACTCACTCACTCACTCACTCACTCACTCACTCACGTGCCCACTGACACACACACGCGCACTCACACAGACACACACTCGTCATCCCTCCACTCCTTTACTCTCCTCTCTTCTCTTCTTCCTCTCACATACATTTTAATGATGCTGCTTGGCTGTTCAAATTTGAATCAGAGGTCCTATCAGACTGTCTCTTTTCAAATGTATACAGGGCATTTATCACCGAAATTGAATTAGGAAGTGGTTTGTCTCAAACAAACATTGACCGGAACGGTTATGAAATTAGATATTTATTTACACGCTGTAAAACCAAGCCAAAAATATTCTGTGTTAGTTTACCTTCCTGATTAGGAAGGCTGCACCTCTCCAGTGCTGGGAGTCATTCAGCCACAAGGTGGCGCTCTCTCATGTGAATCCCCCCTCCACTGTCGTTCTGATTGACAGCTGGCTGGGTTCCTCCCAGCTTCTCATAACGACTTCCGCCCTCTCAGGACCGAGAGGAGCCGTGTGTTTCCGCCCCTGGCCCTCTCCCCTCTCCAGCCAACTAGAGAGCAACGCAGACCAGCATCTCCCAGGACGCTCACGTCACAGTGAGGATCCTCCCCCTGCTGAAAGAGAGGTTCACACGTGAATATAATCACACCTGACTAAACATGAGAGGCCATCCCTCTTCGGATGGTACCTAGGAGGGAAGAGGAGAGGGAGGGAGGAGGAAAGGGTGGGAGGAGGAGAGGGAGGGAGGGAGGAGGAGAGGGAGGGAGGAGGAGAGGGAGGGAGGAGGAAAGGGAGGGAAGAGGAGAGGGAGAGAGGAGGAAAGGGTGGGAGGAGGAGAGGGAGGAGGAGAGGGAGGGAGGAGGAAAGGGTGGGAGGACAGAGATGCAGGAGGGGGGAGGAGAGAGAGGAGAGGAGAAGGAGGGAAGAGGGAGGAGAGAGAGAGGGAGGAGCCTCAGGGCTGTGTAAATCATGAGTGTGCCAGGACCAGTCACCAAGCACTCGGCGTGATTTAAAGATGACAGTTTTACTGTTCAAAACTCCTTTACCGTGACACACACGCACACGCGTGCAATTATGCACTCTCTCTCTATCTCTCTCTCTTTCTCTTTCTCTCCCTCTCTCACTCTCTCTCACACACACAGAAACCAAGCCCCAGGGGCCTACCAGGGGCCTACCAAATGCCGCGAAAAACTTTCAGCCCCAAAAGCAACATGGGGAGAAGATAGAGATGGAAAGAAGGGAAATGAGGGAGGAATGAGAGGCCGAAGACAGGATGGAAAATTACCCTCTGTCCTGGAGGGAGGCAGGCAGGCAGAGGAACAGAAATGTACAGATGGAACTCACACACACACTCACACCCCCTCCACACACACACACACGCACACACACACACACAAACATATACCCTCCACACACACACAAACACACTTTGACCTGATACACACACTGTTCTGTAATGTTCCCCCGTTGAGTTATTCTGACCTTTGACTCTAACGTTCGTTTACCAAACAACATAGTGTGAACATCCATCAGGGACAACTGTTACTTTTTCAATAATATTTCCATGTGCTTTCGCTATCTTTCAGAAAGTGTATTATGAGTCCCTGTACATTCTGCTTGTGGTTGTACAGTACAAAAGTGCATCCAAACATAACAGAAGCTAACCCCTTGACACTTCTACTACGCATTAAATAATTTGAAGGCTTTTTCTCCCCCGCTAAACTTGTAACACAATGGGATCACGTTTCTGTATATTCCTATGATTTCAAATGTATTATGTGACAAGAGCTATAATTTGGCTGAAGCGAAAGCCTAATTTGAGCCGCGTTCTTTTGTGCACGACTACATTTCGCTTCCTGTGTAACCATATAGTTCTGTAATGTGATCAGCGTTTCTTTTTAATTAAGCCTAACAAGACAGGGAGACAGCCCTGGTTTGAAGCATGACATCATCATCATCATGTACTGGCTGGACTTGAGAGGTGTGTATGAAGGGCAGTTGGAGGGACTAAAAATAGCAGAACGAGAAGCTGCTCAATCAGGGTCAAGTGACAACAATGAACAATTTGGTCCTGATCAAGAAGATTCTTCTTGTACAGAAACACACACACATGCACACACACACACCCACACACACCCACACACACCCACACACACGCACAAACAGACATACATGCACACAGGCACACAAACACACACACTCAATAAAGGGAGGAGGGTCTACAAACAGTCTGTCTGTCTGTCTGTCTGTGTGTCTGTCTGTGTCTGTCTGTGTGTGTGTGTGTGTGTGTACACAACACAGCAGCAAACCTTGGCGACAGCAGCGTGACTGGCTCGTTAGCTACAGTGACTGATGGAGGTAAGTGTCCATTTCCTTTGTGAAGTTAGACACACGTGCTTAAGACACCCACTCATACACACACACAAATGCAATTCCGCCCGCCATACGCACGAGCAACGCCGCTCATACACATGCCTGAACAAAAACACATACACACACATGTAATGCCACACACTAAAACACACACACGCACATACACAAACAAGCATAAATAGAAAGTCACAGTCAGGGAACAGAAGTGAACCAGTACGCCACACACCGCACATAGGCTGCTGCTGGGATGCTTTCACTCCAGTCTGAAAGGCCACACAGAGTCTGTTAGCTACCAGGGCTTAAATGTCAGATTATTGACTTCCTCCAGACCACTTAAACTATGAGTTCATGTCTCTTTGAGATCCGAGTTCGATGACCACTGTGAGGTTTTTTCTTGTTCAGGGTTTTCAAAGAATCTGGTTCTTAAAAATTATGATCTATCTTTTGATGGTATAACACTTACACATAGAGGCGGTGAAGCGTGACTGTTTAAAAGTATGAGGGGACCAAGCCCCTCCAGACACAGGCCAAGTACGTTTCAGATGTTTTTGTGGGGAATTTCCAGACAGCTAAATGATCCGACAGGGAAAGCAGTGATCAGTGCAGCAGATGCATCCCCTTGTAAACAACTTTGTAAATGAGGATAAAGTAGACAGAAACACACACACGCATACACACACACTCACAAGTGCTCTCTTTCCATCACACTCAAACACACACACACACATTACTGCTTGAAGCACATAAACATTAGCCTTCCAAATAACACAGAGCAAAGTCCTGTGCCTGAGCCTCCCTCTCTGACCCTGACGGGTGTCAGAGTGGGAGCCAGTCAGACCTCAGACCCAGACACCTCAGAAGGAGGTCCTCTCCACACACACCTCCTGTTGTCTCAGGACTGAGGCTTTGTGCCTGGAGGAAGGAACTAATAAGCTCTTGTTTGCCGTTGTGTCTGGAGGGGGAACCCGACACGCTCTACCCGACACACGGGGAGAGGAGAGAGAGGAAGAGGAGAGCGGCGACACTCCCGCCAGACGCAACCCAACACCGGCCTGGGCGGCGGACCTGCTCTGCTGTGCGTATGTGTGTGTGTGTGTGTGGGTTTGAGTGTTTGTTCGTGTGCGTGTGTGTGTGTTCCAGTCTGTGCTTTGTTCTCAGGGCCGGCCGATCTGATTGGGTGGCAGATGTGTGAGCCATGGATCTGTGTTTTTCCTCATCAGTGCTGTGCCTGATTTGACTAATTCTGTTTTCTCTCCTGTCAGGCGTGGTAGGGGGCCGGGCGATGACGTGAGGCAGCCGGGCACATGTGTGTGTATGTGTGTGTGTGTATGTGTGGGTATGTGAGACACCCTGAGACTTAGTGCACATCTACATGAAAACATTCCCTCCCTCCCTCCCTCCCTCACTCCTTCCCTCACTCCCTCCCTCCCTCACTCACTCATTCATTCATACAAACAGACCCTTTGCTCACCTAGCTGATTACTGTAATCAATGTTCACAACTTCATCCCCAGCATTTTCTATTATTCATGGGTCCAACAGATGGGCTTTCCTGGGTTCTGGTGACAGGAGGCTGAATGGAGTCTCCTGATCTGGGGCAGAACATATATCCACAACCCCTTTTTGAACCACTCCTTGGGTCTCTCTGTTTCAGACCCATTCTCCTCACCCGAGGCCTGGTCACTGCTCTCCTGGCATTGTATTGGACTGGTTTACTGTTTCAACAGATGGCTCTGACATTTCAATGAAAGATGAGTGAGGTTGTTGTGAAGGAGTGGTGATTCTGGGGGCTGAAGATGCTGGCGTGGACTCACACACTGTTCAGTCCTGGCCATAATCTTGCTGAGCTGGCGATACTGTTCCTCATGAGAGCAAAACTTCCTGGGCCTCTGCCACCCAGACGACAGACGACACACACACACACACACACACACACACACACACACACACTGTGACACTTGGCCAGGAGTAAGGCCACATGCATGGGCCCATGGAAAGTGTGGCATCATCAGAGGTCCTAATATAAAATAATGACTGCAGTGTTGGGTGATGGGGAGTTGGGTGTGTGCTGTGGTGTGTGTATGTCTGTATATATGTGTGTGTGTGTGTAACTGCTTATGTGTGTGTGAGACTGTGTGAGTGTGTGTATGTGTGTACAGAATGTGTTCGTGCGTCTGCGTCTGTGTGTGTGCATTAGACTGTGTGTGTGTGTGTGAGTGTGTGCGATGCTGTGGTGGAAGGGCCTTGCTGAGCTAGGGGACTCCCAAACCAGGGAGACTGCTCTGCTGGTTCTCCTCCACTGGTCACTAACAAGCTATGAGCCCTGCTGGGCTGCAGAGTGTGCTGTCTGGGATAGCAGAACAAGCCATAGATTACTGCATTTAACAGTTTCTCACCAGTAAGAGCACTCCAGTGAACTGCTGATCTTGATGGGTTTTCTCTGTGATTCAGGGCCTTTCTGTGAAACTGAGTTCCCCAGAGTGCAAGGAGAGGATCAGATTCTGCTTGATGATGCCTTATTAAACACAGACAGGCAGGGCCTGCTGTACAAGAAAGAAACTAGAATAACAAACCTTCTAAGGATCCTGGAAGAATGTATGCCTTGATTATTTTGTATTTGGAGCCTAGGTGTAGTGCCAAATCAAATATTATTTGAGTAATAGAGCACAATGATTCTGGCAGTAATGTGTGGAGATGGAAGTGGCAGTTCTCCCTCTTATCTCGGGAATCAAAGGGAGTGGAGCTGATCAAGAAGTGCTGGGAGATCACATGCTATTGGCCAGACACGGGGACTCTCACTAATTGGCAGATATTACAGTGTGATGGAAATAAGAGTGAAAGGTAGGGAAGGAGGGAAAGAGCAAAGCAGTGTGTCTGTGCATGGCAGGGGGAGAGAGAGAAGGAGGGACAGAGAGAGAGAGAGAGAGAGGGGGAGGGACAGAGAGAGAGAGAGAGAGAGATAGAGAGGAAGAGGGAGAGAGAGAATGACTGAAGAAAGACTTACAACAAAGTTTAATCTGATTCCACATTCTGTCACCTGACTCTGAGAAGCGACTGCTAGTATTGATATTGACATCAAATTAAGACTAAAAATAATAAATACCAGGGAGTTGTTCGTTTCCTCTCTCCTCCTCTCTTCTTCACTCATACTTTTTCCTCTCTTCTTTTCTCCTCCACTCTCTTTCTTCCTCTCTCCTCCCCCACTCCCCTCCTCTTCCCGCCTCCTCTTTCCTCCTTCTCTTCTCTCTCTCTCTCTCTCTCTCTCTCTCTCTCTCTCTCTCTCTCTCTCTCTCTCTCTCTCTCTCTCTCTCTCTCTCTCTCTCTCCTCACTCCTCCTCTTTCTGTCTCCCCCCCCACTTCCATTCCAACTTCCACTGGAACGAGAGATGGAGCAGCAATCCATAATCGGCTTTCTTCTGCCAGACTCTCTGCAGGGTTGTGTACATTTTACTCTCAGCCATTCTTTTTGCAAACACCCAGCTGTGTCTCTACCTCTGAACATCCACGTCTGGTTCACAGCTCTTCCCAGCTGTCTGGAGGGCCTCCTGTAAACAATAAGCTACTGGATGACACCCCAACACTCTGACCACATCAATACTGCCCCTTTTCCTCTTCAAAACAACCCTGTGTTGGATGGTGGAGTCTGGAAGAGGGCTTTCTACGACGCAAAGCTGACAATGTTGACTTTTGCCCTCCCTGTCTGAGTGCATCCTGCTGAGAGTTTTCCCATCCCAGGACAGGCCAGGCTCTGAGGCTGGAGGCTCTGAGGCCTCAGAGATGTTGTTCCTGCTGCAAACCTCATCAATCACACACAATAGCCCTCCTCCGACTTTATAATAACCACACATATTTATGGGATGTCAAATTGCTATGTGTGTATGTGTGTGTGTCTGTGTGAGTGTGTGTTAGCATTTTTCAGAACGCAAAAGATGAATTGGAGACACGTCTTGCTTCATAACACCGAACTTACCACCAGCAGTGACCCAAAAAGTGGCTTTCAAAAGGTGCAAGTGGCACACATCCCCCACACACACTTTATGAAGGATGATGCTGTTATCATTGTTCTGATCTGGTGTGTGTTTTTGGGGAGAGGAAATACGACTAGAAATATGACATGAAAGATGTACAGTAAATGAAAAGAGCTTTGAGTGATAGCTGGCCTTTCACTTCTCGGTTGAGTTTGTGAGGGGAGAGCGTGTGAAGGAGAAACACATGAAAGGGGACACAATCGCTGAGGTCAAATGAAATGGAAAGAGCAAATTCCATGTATTTTCCCCACTCGTAAATCGAAAACATATTTCCAGAGAAAAGCTACCACAACTGTTCGCAATCTCAGATATTTATATCGTAAACATATGTAACATTCAGGAGCTGGTCAGATAAACACATAAATGTAAATATTTAACAGGTGATATTTACCTCAGAGAAGATGGATTTGTATCAATAGCCCTTATCACTAACAGGGAAATACCTACAGTGTGCCAAAATCAAAACAACATTCCTGCAAATGTCTCTTCCTTTTTTCATATATACATATATAACATATATTTCTGAAAATGACTGTGAAAATGACTTTGAACACCTTGAGGTGTTAACTTCAATCCTGACAGAAACAGGCATAGATATGTCGAGTTATTTTTCCACAGGCTGTTTTCTATAAGGAAACAGTCTTGTTACCGCTAGCCAGCTAATCTGCTAAGACATCTGTGTGTTGACACCAGGAATTAGTCATGCTCATGCTAATCGAGTGCATATGCTAATAGCTAATTGAGGAAATGCATGGAAGGTGGTTTGTCAGCTGGATGGAAGTAGAGAGAGATCCCCCTTGTCTCTCCTTCCAGAGAGCCTTAAGACTTTTAGAGCTTTCTAACAGCTTCTCCAGAGTGAGGAGAACTTTGACCGCGTCCGGTGTGATTAAGAAGGCGTCACGGTGAGGAGAGCCACGTCCTGCTGGGTTCTGCTCTATTTAACTCTCACCCTCGGCCTAAACACACAATAAACCGTCCCTTTTTTATCTTCACATTCACCACAACATTTTTATAACCCTTGTGTCCTACATCAGACATGGGTCAGCCCTATCATTTGTTGGTTATATTAACAGTGGGTTGGCATGGGTGTAGCTCAGTGGTTAGAGCATTTGACTGCAGATCAAGAGGTTGCGTTCTAAAAGACGTTGCATTCACCAGGCCTGGCCGTACGTCATGATTACCTCCTGATTACCAGGCCAAAACACGTGTGTGTGTGTAAAGGTTTGTGTGTGTGTATAGATTTGAATAGGTATGTTTGTGTGTGAGTAGGTTACAGAGGAGAAGAAACTTCTCCCGTCACAGGGATATTGCTTCCGGGTTTGGAGTTTGACCTGTAACAGTGAATGATTACAATTGGACTAAGAGGAGAGAGACAAGCAGGGGAGGAAGGAGGGAGAGTTCTCCGACAGCCCTGATGGTGAGATGTGAGGGAGGTGGTGCTCGACCACACAGGCGGTCTCCAGAGACCTGCTTCACTGAGAGTGGCGCAGTGACATGGGTCAAAGGTGAGGGGTCAGGGGTCAACGGAGGCCGTGTTCTTGGCAGCTGAACAGGACTTGCTTGGCTGTGTGAGGCTGTGTGCGCGTGTGTGTGTGTCTGCTGATATCAGAGGGTAAGCCTCAGAGGCTGTGAGTGGGCGAGGCTCCAGGAACTGCTCTAGGACGAGAGGGGTCAGGAACAACATCTCAGAGAGGTCCAGCTCTCTCTCCTTTCTCTCTGTTTATCTCTCTCCCTTTCCCTCTCTCTCTCCCTCTCTCTCTCACTTTTCTACTTCTCGCATTTTATCTCTGTCCCTATCTCTCCCTCTCTCTCTTGCTAAACCATTGCACAAACACAGACAAAAACACATTGTGTCAATACCAGTTGAAAGCTTCCAGATTATTTGTACGCTTATGCATTTAGGGAGTCAGATGGCTGAGTGGTGAGGGAATCGGGCTAGTAATCAGAAGGTTGCTAGTTCGATTCCCGGCTATGCAAACCAAATGATGTTGTGTCCATGGGCAAGGCACTTCACCCTACTTGCCTCGGGGGGAATGTCCCTGTACTTACTGTAAGTCGCTCTGGATAAGAGCGTCTGCTAAAATGACTAAATGTAAATTTACCACAACAGCCCATGTAAGTAATTCCCAAATGATGCAATTTTGTGCTCGTGAAGACATTCTAATCCAGAGGTTCACAAACAATTCATTAGGGTTAGAGTTCAGCTTAAACTTTCTACTCAAGCAGTTAAATGAAAGACACACTAAGTCATATCAATGTTTACAATGTGCAAGATGATGGATTTCAAATTGTGCAGTAACACAGGAATAGTATTTAGTTGAACATCGCCATTAAAAGTTGATCTGATTCACATGTTATTAATTCCATCCCTACAGTACATCTGTGCATGCAAATACATTCCATATGCATTTTTTACATCAATAAAAAGACCGATCCATTTACGTGCTGATAAGAATATAACTATTTGTTCAGTCCACTGCTTGAACTGGGGTTAAGTTCAATTGGGTTTCTTCAAAATCAACTCTTACTGTAAGGGAATAACACTTGCAACTGTCCTCTAAATGGAAATATTTTGATCAAAGTCCACTTCATATTCCCTCATGTTCGTGCATACTGTTCGTGCATACTGGCAGAGATAATGGGCAGGAGCAAAGGCTGGGAGGCGCATCTCATTACTGAAGAGCATCCCTCATCCTCTCATCCAGGATAGAGCTGAAGGCCTCTCACATAGAGTTAGCATGGGCATCATGGATGTTTTCAGTATGTACATAATTTAACATGTTAATCTGTCTGGTAAAACAAACGTTGACATGGTTATGTTACCCCCCATACACACTCTCTTCCTCTTCCCCTCTCAATCTCTCTACCTCTCTCTTCCTCTCTCAATCTCTCTACGTCTCTCAATCTCTCTCTCCCTCTCCCTGTTTCTTTCATCCTCCCTCCTTCCCTTTCTCCCTCTCCTTCTCCCTCACTCTCCATCTCTCATCTTAACCTTTTTCCATCCTTCTCACCTCCTCCCCCTCTCGCTCTCTCCTTATCTCCTTTCACTCTCCTCTGCTGGACCACATGGGACCATGATCAACAAATGTTTACAAACAAAACATATAAATGCACAATGATCCAATGATAAATATTCAAAATAACCCATGTCATATTCTGTTTACAGTTTTTCTCAATTGTTTACACACAAATACTGGTACTTGAGACACAATGACCACAACATGTAACTCATGCACCAACCCCATGAACCAATTCTGCTAAACTACAAGCACAATTCCTGCTTTACACTCAAATTGCAGTTTTAAAACACACTTTTTTCAAAACACTACACACAATTCTCTGCATTTGGCACAATTTTCATGAAGAAAATCTTTTGTTTTCACAAGGAACACACTGCCATTCAAATACGCACTTTGACTCATCGCAAGGACAAACACCTGTCACACAGTTTTACAATTAGCAATCAGAGCTTTAGCATAAAAGGGCAACAAGTGACCTCTTCTGTTTTTGAGCAATGGATGCCAACATTGGAAACAGAGGCAGAGGAGTGAGAGTAAGAGGAGGAGGACGGGGAGGACGAGGATGAGGAAGGCCAAGGACCATAATCTCTGATGAGATCCGAGCCGCTTTGGTTGACCATGTAGTCAACCATGGTCTAACAATGAAGGAGGCTGGGCAAAGAGTACAGCCACATTTGAGCAGGTACACTGTAGCATCCATCATCCGGACTTTCCGAAATGAGAATAGGTAAGAAATCTACTCTCACTACAAAATTGCAGTAGGCCTACTGCATATCAATACAGTACTCAATGAGTACAGTAGTACAGTATTGCCTGTGGACTGTTCTGTAGGACTGTAAAAATAAAGTATGTTTCAAGTATTTGGGAAATGTATTCCTACTTTGTATTCCTACACAGTATATACAGTATTTTACTATTTGTTTGGCAGAACTGAAAGATTACCAACACAAGGTGGTCGGGAACATCTTCTGTCTCCTGAACAGGAAACTGAAATCATGAACATGGTCCTAGAAAATAACGCCATAACATGATGGCAAATACAAAGAAAAATAATAATTATGTAACTGTGTACACTATACAGTAAATGATTATGTTGTTTTGTATGTAGAGCACTGTATGTGCAACTTTGTGTTGGTTGGGATGTACACTGTGTACATTGTTTTTCTGGGAAAAATACGTAAAATATATTTGTTACCGTGTAATTCTGTGTTCTGAGTATAAAAACAATATTCTCAAATATTTTACAACACACTTATGTATGTACTGTCTGTAGTAAGTGTAACACTGAACAAAAAAAAGGCCTAACTCACTATGATGAATGAAGAAGAAGTGTTTTCCATTCATCATAGTGTTTTACATTGAGCACATCAGTGTTCAAATGGTTCTTATAAATGTCTATTCATATGATGGTTTGTGTTTGTCATTTGAAAACAAAATACCATTTTGAGATTAAATAACATTGTTTTGAATGTAAAGTTTAATTTTGCAGGAGAATTGAGGGGTTTTGCCCATTGTGTGTGTGTTTTTTTGATTTGTGTGTAGAGTTCTGAGAGTATGAGGTATGCATTCAGAAAATGTGTGTAAGAAATCGAGAAAAACTGTAAACTCAAATTAAACAGTCACATCTTTATACATAAAGCAATCACTGTATCCCCAAGCTGAAAATTATGCATTATGCATTTCACCTCTTTCACATGGGAGGAAATAATTATTTCATTGTGAAAGTAAACAAAATTACTAAATTACATTAGTTACAAATTAAACCTATTTATATTTTTGCGGTTCTGGTGCTCTTTCGCTCTGTCCAGTATACAGTAAACAATATATTAATTCTGGCTAAACAAGCTTTTATGTGCAGCTTCTGTGTTATTCAAAGCTACACCTACGCAGGCTGTCAGGTAACAGCAGAGGTGAGGACACATCTGGGACTGGTTGGAGACTCTTGCAGATGGAGCTTCTGGTTTGATGTGTGCGAAACACTGCTCAGACCCATCTACCACCATCTGCACAGGAGTGGAAGGAGAGAGAGTGGGAGAGGGAGAGAAAGAGAGGGAGCGAGAGAGAGAGAGAGGGAAAGAGAGAGAGAGATAGAGAGTGGGAGAGGAAGAGAAAGAGAGGGAGCGAGAAAGGGAGAGAGAGAGAGAGAGAGAGAGAGAGAGGGGGGGGAGAGAGGTAGAGAGAGTGAAAAAGAGAGGTGTGAGTGAGGGAGAAAGTGAGAAAAGAAAGTCTGAAAGTATGGAAGAAAAAAAAAAGATCTAACCCATAAAACGGGTTCCCTAAACCCGCCCCGTGGGAATAAAGCAGCGTTGAAGCAGGAGTGGTTCCCTCTTGGGGACGACTGTTTCCTTGTGTTCCTTTGTGTGGAACAAGAGAAGGGACTATGCCGTGTCGTCAGGTAAACGGGGTATTGATGTCGCCAGAGAGGTGACATAAAGAAGATACTGTGATGGAGGAGTGGAGAGAGGGAACCTCAAGGACAGGAGGGGTGGTGGACGGAGGGATGAGGAGAGAGAGGTAGCAGGATGGAGGGGTTGGAAAAAAGAAATAAGGGTGAGAGAGAGAGAGAGAGAGAGAGAGAGAGAGAGAGACATATTGGATTTTTCTACTTGAAGAGGGATGTCATGGTTGACTGGTCTCTGAGAATGTCTGCAGTGGCTTGTGATCTCTATTTGAAATGTTTTATCCTACAAATACGATATTGTATGTCTGCTGTGTTCTTTGCATTGGTGCATTACAGGAAAGTACTGCATCAACCTGAAAACATTTAAAATCAATCCCTCAGAACCAGGGAAGGGCTGTATTTGCTGTTAGAAGGACAGTTATCCAGGGGAGGGCAGTAAAGTTTTTTTAAATACTTAAAAATGACAGTTACTGTAAATACTATAGGGACATTCACATGTTTAAAAGTATGTGTGTATTGCCAACTAAATGCTCTGTGAATTAATGTCTTGATATTTATGCAGCCTTTTTACAAGCAATGTCACAATGTGCACGCAACTGTGTGTGGATTTACCTTCTCTATTTGGCTTCCCTTTGTGCTCATGTAACAGTTCGAAGCATCTGTGTGTAAGTCTGGGGTGTGTGTGTGGGGGTGTGTCCCTGTGTGTTTCCCTCCTGAGAGCAGAGTCCTCAGGAGCTGACAGGTCTGCTGATGGAAGCCTCGGGCGTCGCTCTGCGTCGCTCCTCACGGCACCGCATCTCTATGGCGATGGGATTAACACCCCGTGGCGGGCTGGGAGACCATAGGGGGGAGGGAGGAGGAGGAGAGAGGGAGGAGGGGGGAGGAGAGAGGGAGGAGGGGGGAGGAGAGTGGGAGGAGGAGGGGGTGGAGAGAGGGAGGAGAGAGGGAGGAGAGAGGGAGGAGGAGAGAGGGAGAAGAGAGGGAGGAGGGGGGAGGAAGGGAGAAAGGAAAAAGGAGGGAGGGGCGAGGATGGAGGGAGGAGGGGGGAGGAGAGAGGGAGGAGAGAGGGAGGAGAGAGGGAGGAGAGAGGGAGGAGGAAGGGGGTGGAGAGAGGGGGAGAGAGGGAGGAGAGAGGGAGGAGGAGAGAGGGAGTAGAGAGGGAGGAGAGAGGGAGGAGAGAGGGAGGAGGAAGGGGGTGGAGAGAGGGGGAGAGAGGGAGGAGAGAGGGAGGAGGAGAGAGGGAGTAGAGAGGGAGGAGATAGGGAGGAGAGAGGGAGGAGGAGGGGGGTGGAGAGAGGGAGGAGAGAGGGAGGAGAGAGGGAGGAGGAGAGAGGGAGAAGAGAGGGAGGAGGGGGGAGGAGAGAGGGAGGAGGAGGGAGGAGAGAGGGAGGAGGGGGGAGGAGAGAGGGAGGAGGAGGGAGGAGAGAGGGAGGAGGAGAGAGGGAGAAGAGAGGGAGGAGGGGGGAGGAGAGAGGGAGGAGGAGGGAGGAGAGAGGGAGGAGGAGGAGGGGGGAGGAGAGAGGGAGGAGGAGGGAGGAGAGAGGGAGGAGGAGGAGGGGGGAGGAGAGAGGGAGGAGGAGGGAGGAGAGAGGGAGGAGGAGGAGGGGGGAGGAGGGGGAGGCAGCATGCAACAGCTGCGTCAGGGAGAGCCTGGTACGGAGTCAGGGGGTTTCTGTGGAAATCCTGCAGACAAGCAGGCCTTGCACGCAGACACACACACACACACCCACACACACACACACACACACACACACACACACACACACACACACACACACACACACACACACACACACACACTCTCCTACTGTGCACACACACACACACACACACACACACTCTCTCCTACTGTGCACACACACACACACACACACACACACACACACACACACACACACACACACACACACACACACACACTCTCTCCTACTGTGCACACACACACACACACACACACACACTCTCCTACTGTGCACACACACACACACACACACACACGCAACACTGAGTCTCCTGAACCCTGTGCGTCACAGCCCCTCGTCTCTCTGTGGATGCAGCAGTGAGGACAGGGCATCTTCCCCAACACACCTCGCTTTACTGACATCCGCAGAATAAAAAATAAAAAGCTAACATGTCCTCCATCGAATGTTTACTGTCTGTGGTGAGTTCCTTTTGAGTTGAAGGTGAAAGTCACTAAAGTGATGGTGTATGTCCTGACAGTGAGGCACTGGCTGGGAAGAGCAGCAAACAGGGTTGGGTCATCTGGTCTCTTCTGAGTAGGGATTAGAGGGAGACCATTAAGACAGCCAGGCTTAGGTCTGCTACTGCTGGACTCCTGAGCTGCCACAGACACTGGAAGTGTTGATTCAGGGCTACCTCGAGGCTAATTAACCGACACACTCCTCCTGAACTCCTCAATCCCACCGCTGCACCAGAGAACGAACAGCGAGAAGGAAGAGAGCGAGAAGGAGGAGAGCGAGAAGGAGGAGAGCGAGAAGGAGGAGAGCGAGAGGTAGGTTGAATGAGAGAGAACGTGAGAAAGATGGAAAGAGAAACTTAAGAGGGTGAGAAAGGGAAAATAGTGAGAACGATTGAGAGAGAGAGAATATGCCGTGCATAGTTTAAGTTCTGAGAGGGGGTTAGGGTATAGGATGTTCAAAGCCAGTAAACAGCTTTGCCCCAAAGTAGATCTTCAACATCCAGTAAACACCCTTTCCCACATAATTATTAATGTTCAAAGTAAACTAAACTGATTAGTTTTTAGTTGTATCTAATGGGAAAACTCTAAATACATCTGCATGCATCTCACATTCAAGTCTGGTTCACACATACGTGTGACCAGGCCGGATAGCATCATGTCCTACATGTGTCATGTATGCAGCTTCACTGTTCCTGTGTAGCATGCATAAAACATGCCCCAGGCCACGCCTGTGGTTTCGCAGTGTGACATGCGGTCGGAACAGGAGAACCCTGGCGAGAAACCCACGAGATCCATGCATTAACCAATAGACACGGAACGGCTGACGGAATGCTCAATGTCAAGGGCAAACCCATCACCGTCTAGCACAGAGCTGTCGTTCACACAGAGAGAGGGAGGGAGGGAGGGAGAAAGGGTGAGGAAGAGAGAGAGAGAAAAAGGGAGAGGGAGAAGGAAAGAGAGAGGGAATGGGAGAAGGAGAGGGAGAGAGACAGCAGGATGGGAGGATGGTGGTAAGAAAGAGAGGAATAGAGACACAGAGACAAAGGGGAGAAGGTGAAATGAAAGAGAGAGATAAGAGATGGCATGACAAAAAGAGAAATGTAAATTACATTTTTCATCTTTAACAGTATTTTTTAGATGGCGCACTTCCTCAGACCTGAGATTTCAGAGGGCGTTCACCCATCATGCGAAGGTTGAGAATCAGAAATTCACAGAACACAGAAAGTTTATATATTCTAGGTCACAAAACACAAACAAAAACAATGGATAACATTTATTCCATGATAACTTCAAATGGAATTCACATATACCTAAATGTCTCATTAGTGTCATATACAGTATATCAATTTGTGAAACATTTATGTGCCTGACTTTTTTTGTTGCCAGATTTTCATTCAGTCGTAAATACTGCTGACAGCTCCTTTAAACGTGAGAGGGAGCCACAACCGGAACCGTACAGGTTCCTTCCATCGTGGGGTGAAACTACCTTGGTGCGTAGAATCTTCCGACTCCTTGATCGGGCTGGAACACTGGTAACAGGTCTCCAGGGTCTGGCGGGCACCAGATGTGGATTGACCCAATCTGTACCCCTCCTGAACCCCCCACGGCTCCGCCACAGAAACTGCTTTTCATTAAGACGTTTACTGTGCTGGGGAAATGAATAATACCTACTGCAGTGAAATAAAAAGGCATCAAATTGTCAATATTCTTTCATAAGTTCTTTCTCCCTCCTACAAAAACAATCCCAGACACGTAAACAACACAACCCACAAAGGAACTGAATTGGGGTCTGTGCGTCCAGTGTTTCTTTTTGCAGGGCAGGCTCGAGGCAAAGAGATCCAGATATTCTGCTTCTCGCCAGTCAAAGGTCAGGAGTGTGACCTAGAGGTCTTTCATGTTCTTTACAGGAAGTGCAGCTCAGCCGACAGGATCTGACACATTGTTTTGGGTCAGGGATAACTGCAAGCTTTCCAGAATCCTTGACTGAGGAGATTGGTTGGGGTGATGCGTGTGTTTGTTTGTGTGTGTGTTTGTGTGTCTGTGTGTGTGCATGCATGTGCTTGTGTGTGTTTCCTTTTGTGAGACAGGCCACATTGCTGACAAAGGTTTTAAAAGGTTAACATCTGAACTGACTTAACCTCAGAGTCTGGCTTGAATAGAGTGCATGGGTCACACAACCCCAGAAAGAACAATGTCATCTACTGTACATCAATCAAACCCTAACTCTACTAAAATACTCTGCATCTCTCTTCATATTCCTACTCTGCTGATTCATCTGATCCATCCACTTCACACTAAAAAACGACAGCTTCAACTGAGACGCAAGCTAACTGAAAAAGATGCATTTTCATGAGAATACTTTAAAGATCAGTCAATGTAGCGGTGGCTTCATTAGTCACGATCGTCCGATCCAAACGCAGTCCAGCCAGACAACTGTTTAAAGAGTTTGAACTTCTCCGGTCATTACTCCAGGAGTGCCTGCGTTAGTGAGTGAGTTTGCAGCAGTGTCTTGCGTGAGCTCGTCCTCGCAGGCGGTTCTCAGACGACGGCTGTCAGGGTTATTAAAGGCCGAGATGCTAAAGAGGGAAACAGGAAGCTCAAGTTAGACAGCTGCTCGAACTGAATGAAATTAATAAATCTGCCTGCCAGCCCCTGTCCCTTTACACATCATTAGTATCGGCATCTATTGACACTCGCAGACTTTTCGAGCGCAGATCAATAGCTTTATATCTGCCGTGCCATATGGATTAGAGCAGTTTCATTTTTTCTCGTCCGGGTGTTATTTTTATTATTTGAGGTAGTGGATGTGATGTCAAGAGGGGTACTTGGGAATCCGTTTCAGTTTGAGAGACACACTGTGTACGTTGAAAGGCTAGCAGATGGTGAAGGGGACAGCTACTGGCACAGTGGTGCTTCAGGTATTTACCACATCAAAGCACCTCTTCAATATTTTTATATTCACCCGACGCAGGTGCCAACCGCAGACATGCTGTGAGGAGCTTGTTTTGGTGGAGAGAATAGCTACTTGATACGACAGTCAAAACAGTCACATCCCACCCAAAGCACACTCACTTCCTCTGAAGGTTGCAAGTGCAGACAAGCACACACACACAGACACACAGACACACAGACACACACACGTACATACACCCCACTTCCCTGAAGTTGTCTGAGTGTGTTACTCAACACGATGACACATGAACACGCATCAAGTCCTGCAGTAGGCTACATCCTGTTACCTCACTGTGACTCACCCCTCTACTCCCCTCCTCTCTTCATCCCCCATGGACAAAAGCAAAGGGAGAAGAGACTGTCTGACAAACAGCCCTCTCCTTTCTTCCCTCACAACACACCCAGAGCAGCTGTACAACAACACAGAGACACATCTCCCTCCTCCCCGGGCCCTCCCCCACACACACTCCTCACCACACTCTCTGTATGTTCACACAGTCCCACTAAACTCCAACTGTGGTCCTCTCAGTCCGGGAGAAAGACTGCGCTGTGACCTGTGATCTCATCCTGTCTGGCAAACATCCTTGTGAGGGCGAAAAGAGTGGCGTGAGGGTAGCTGAGAGCGTTGACGATGTCTCTGCTGCGACGCTCCGACACGGTTTCGATGAGCTTGTGAGCTGATGATATAGCTCTGAGAGGCCCTTGAGGGCTCTTTCACGTATCATATGAAACTTGAAAGCGACAGTTACCAGGATGTGCTCTGAGTGCAACGTAAAAGGGGTATGATGTACTGTACTTTTCCAACTTTCTGAATTTCAATTAGATGGTTGATGTTTGATGTTTGAGGTTCTCTCAGACTTGATGTAGAGAACATGTTGTTGACACTCCATGTCAGTCAGAGAGAGAGAGAGAGAGACAGAGAGAGGAGAGAGAGAGAGAGAGAGAGAGAGAGAGAGAGAGAGAGAGAGAGAGAGAGAGAGAGATGAGAGAGAGAGAGAGAGAGATGAGAGAGAGAGAGAGAGTGGAGAGAGACAAGAGAGAGAGAGATAGAGAGAGAGAGAGAGAGAGAGAGAGAGAGAGAGAGAGAGAGAGAGAGAGAGAGAGAGAGAGAGAGAGAGAGAGAGGAGAGGAGAGAGAGTGAGAGAGAGAGAGAGAGGGGGGGGGGGGGGGGGGGGGGGGGGGGGGGGGGGGGGGGGGGGGTCGAGGAGACAGTTAGGATGAATTCCTCAGTTGTCTTTGGGGTGTTTTCAGAGGTAGCCAACATAGCGCTATAAATCCAGCCTGCTCTTATTTACATGGCCATGTCACAGGGCAGCTGGCTCTCTCTGCCAGGGCAGTGTTTCTGGGCGGAGACCACATCAATACGAGGGAAAGTACAGCTTGCCCCGAGGTTAAGCATTCATTATCCAGGCCAGGAGTCCAACATTGTTTACACACTGCCTACAACTTAACACGGTTCAACACTGGAGATCTCCCCTAAAGCCCACAATTCTGCACGGTCCACAAACTAAAATCTCTTTCATCTGAAGACTAGCGACATAAATAATGTTGCTGTATCACTAATTATAGAGTAGGGAGAGCTGACCAGATATTATCACTGCAGGACTTTTAGCTAACCTACGTACTGTGTATAACTGCAGTTTTTTTTTGTAGTACCACATATTTCTCTACCATAATTTGTCAGACGGTTTTCCTTTTTTAACATGAAACCAGGGTGGAAAGGGGAGGGTAGCAGGGGGTGTTTTTTGTGAAAACATCAGGGTCTGGCTGGATTCAGAAGGGTAACCTACTTTCCTATATCACATGCTGGAACACACGTCAAGTACATTCACCTTCTGTGAAACCCAGCTCACTGATATTACAAGAATTAATCCAGAAAAGAGAGAACTTTGGGAGGGGAGAGAGAGAGAGAAACAGAGAGACATAGAGAAATATAGAAATAAACAGAGAGAGAGAGAGACAGAGAAACACAGAGAGACATACAGAGGAGATATGAAACCATACCTTTAAACATGTGTTTTTTTGTTTTGTTCTGCTGTGTGTTTTTGTGTCTTGGGTAGCCAGGGGCTGCTAGTGCTTGGAAAATGATCCTGGGGTCTAAAATAAATGTTGGGAGGAGAACCTAATGGGATTCTACCTATTCTAAATAAACTCTTATATCTATGACCTAACTCAATTAGGCTGAGCGCGTCAAAACTGCATCCCTTTGCGAACTGTGGAGGAGATGGAACCAACATTTCCAGAGATCTGATTGGCTCTTCACCCCCCCACCCTCCATCACCGACCCCCCAGGCAGTGGAATAACATTAAAACAGACCACATAGACCCAGTGTTTCCAGATGGGTCCTAGTCCAATTCTGTATTGAATTTCCAGAGGATCTCACTCTACCGTTACTATACCTGCAATGACACCATGCTTACCTGTGAGATCAGGGTTTTTTTTCTGTCTAGATGATTTGACT